>NC_091801.1:10635530-10938560 GCF_041296235.1 Equus asinus
TATAGAAGCTGTATATTTTCAGCTGTTGTATCTCATCCTTTACTTCTGACTTCGGGGACTTTTACTAGTCACACTCTGGAACTATGGAAGGTAGAAGCTCCCATGTCACCATCCATCAGATAAATCTTTGTGAAAACAAAGAACATACCTTGTCTGGGCAGAGATTTGCTGCTTTGCAGACTTCTTGCACAGATGTTCTGGAGTCCATTGGGATGAACTGGGGGCGGTGGGGGGGGGGGGGGTGGGGAGACTGTGGCATTCCTTAAACACTCAGGGTGAAGCTGACTTCCCTTGTGACAGGAGTTTATGGACAGTATGGAAACGTCAACCTGCATGCCTAGGGAGAGCAAGACTCTGCGTGAGTATAGGTTCAAAAATTAACCATGAATATATGTGAAAATAATATTTGGAAGCCAATTTGTATACCTGCTTTCTACTCTGCAGCCTCACCAGGAATATCAACCTTCAGCAGAAATTTGTAAAGGATAAAAGCCAGAGGACGGACACAAACATACAGAAACTGAAAAACTAGCTCAAGGGTTTTGATATGTCAGCCTATCTCTATTCTCTTCTAACATCTGCACTTTACTCACAGAATTGTGAGTAAAGGTTCTTATCTGCACTTACGTAGAATTCAGTCAGTTTCCAACAGAGCCTCAGCAATGAATGCATTTGTTTTTCTTTTTAGATTTTAAAAACTGAAATATGTCTTGGGAATTAATTGTGAAAATGGTGGCGCAATGTTAAAATTGCAAGTCACAAAAACAAATGAAAATGTGAGACTTATAAGGCTTATATTGTACTCTTGACTATTCCAGCTAGATTCTATTTTTTTTTTTAAACAGCCTAGCCTAATAGCAATGTGAAATAGTATATACAGCACATTCTTTGGCGTATAAGTGAATAAGCCTTTGCATTTTGTTATTTCCCATCCTCAGTCCTTGAAATTCTAGGCTTCATATTGCAAGACTGGAAGCTTTTTATTCTGCGATGTGAATTGTGCAAATGTCTGTCTATGTACAGGCACAATCCATTTTAAATATCCACAAATTTCCCTAAAGTCCCAAGTGGTTTCCTTGGCAACAAGGCTGCTGAAATGTAAAGGGCTAAGGTAGTTAGGATATCGCCTACCGTTCTCCCTCTCTAGGTTATTTTAAATAGCTGCAATTTTCTTTGCACATCTAAAAAAAATCCACAGTGGTTGGAGATACAAAGGCGAGTATGAGAGGCATTAGAGAATAGTAGTACATCAGAGTCTAATTTGTGTGGACAAATTATTACTTTCTCTACTCCCTGATTTGTAGAGCACCATTTTCGCATGCCAAATTGTAGTACAAAAGAAGAGCAAACTATAAATACATCAGAATAATTTTTACATAGAATGAGATAAAATATCTACAAATAGCTGTTGACAATAGAGGCAGTGATTAATCAAGGCAAGGTATCTGTGCAACTTGGTTTCAATTCACCAGGGAGAGCATGCATCTGATGAAGCCAGACATGGTGCAATACGTAGAAGGAAATTAAACACACTGAGGCTGACAAGGAATATTCTCTACAACCCTTCAACCCTATAACCGAAGATGAAACTTCAAATGCCTATACATGTATTTGGTGAATTATTTTGTAACCTCTTGGCAAATTATTTCAGGTATTATTTATCAATCTACCTCTCATTATACTTCCTCACATGGTTTAGCATGGTGTAGGAATTACTTATTTTTAGTTGAGTCCAGGGAATACATACCACAGGGATTCCTAAAGCAAAAGGACTTCTCCCACTGGTAGAATTTTGTGCATCAAATTGCAAAATCTGCTATCAGTTTCTCAGACTTTGGCTCCATACGTCATGTCTGCATGAGGACCCTAGCAATGAAGACATTTGTCTAGCAGCAACTCCCCTGAATATCACCTAATCATGGAAATAATCTGTTACAAATTATAAGCCAATATTTGTAAACTCTGACACGCATATAAACCTAGTGATCAGATGTCTAGTACTAGTAATCACAACCTTTGTACAAATAAAATCTTTATTGATCTTTAGTGATCAGAACCTTTGTACCAATAGAATACTGACAAGCCCACTTAACCATCTTGAACACGTGTTTCCTTGCCTACTGCCTGTCTATCCTACTGGATGGCATCCTTCCAAATCAGAAATTTGTTACAAGATTAATGTTAATATTTATTCTTTATATAAATAAAGAATAAATAATATTTATTGTTGTTGTTGTCGTTGAGGAAGATTTTCCCTGAGCTAACATCCCTTACCAATCTTCCTCTTTTTTCTTTTATGTGAGCTACTGTTACAGCATGGCCGATAACAGATGAGTGGCGTAGGTCCGTGCCCAGGAACCAAACCCGGGCCACCTGAGAGAAGCACACCAAACTTAACCACTAGGCCTCCAGGGCTGGCCTTACTTTTTTATTCTTAGGGAAAAAATGTGGTACTGTGATGGCTCCCAATAAAATTTTTCCTCATGAAGATTTCTGTTTCTATAAATCATCACTTTCAAAACATCTTTTAAAATAATATATTTATGATCTTTTATACATGACAAATGCAGCCCCAACAACTTGTGTTATTTCTAACTAATAGCACTACTCCTCAGACTTTCCAATCCATGCTTTCACACTTGTCACCCTAGTTTTTTACCTCATCACCTTCGTCCCTCCCCTCCTTTTGTTCTTCCTTCCTTTCTTCTTCCTTCCTCTCTTTCTCTCTTTCCTTCTTTCCTTCTTTCTTTCCTTTCATCCTTCCTCCCTTCCCCTCGCCCTTGCTTCTTCCCTTCCTTCTTTCCTTCCCTCCTTCTCTGTTTCTTTTTCTCTTTCTTTCTTTCTCTCTCTTTCTTTCCTTCTTTCTTTTTATTCATTTAACCAACCAACCCTGGGTAAATGCTCATCCAAGGGAACACAGTCTACTAGAGTAAAGTATCTTAACAAATAATTACAGTAATGCCACAAGCAGACACTATTGCATATTTTTATATCCCTAAGGCTTAGTACAAAATATAATATATAAATATAATATATAAATATATAAAGTATTTTGTAAATGTTAGCTGAAGAATAAATGAAAGTAAAACATGGTTTGTGAGAACAAAAGACTATTTTAATTCTATTTAAAGTGGTAGCTATTAAGAATCCTAGATGGTTTTAGACGTTATGATAAGTTCGGATGTGGCTAGACTGCAATATACTTAAAGGACAGTGGAGGAAAATAAAATGAGAAAGATTATGAAAGGCTTTACATTTTATCCTAAGCAGTTGAACTTTATCTTGTAGGCTAAAAGTTCTTAACATTTTTAATACAGAAATCCTTTTAAATCTTATGAAAACTATGAAATCTCTGTCTCTCTCTATCTCTTTCTCTTTCTACATATGCCAAAGTTTTCTTTAAAATTAGGAAATGCACAGCTACCTGAAGCCCATTAATGGGTCCTCTAGGCCTTTGCTACTCAAAGTGAGGTCCAAGCATCATCAGCATTGGCATCATCTGGGGCTTGTTAGAAATGCTTAGGAACCACCTCAGGCTTAGTGGATTAGAATGTTAGAATGATCTCATAATGATCCATCCATATTAAAGTTTGAGAACTCTTGCTCTTGGCATTAAGTTAAGGCAACATAGTAAAAAATGATCAAAATACTACATAAGCAGAGTAATGAAATGCTCACATTTGCCACACTCATCTGTCTTTGCTTGTGAAATTCTACTCCTGGAATACTTACTTATTTTCCTAAAACAATTGGATGCATCCAGAGGGCCACACTCCTATTCTTAATCAGAAAAGAGAAGACATTTCCTCATGGTGTAAGAGACACAGCAGAGGATGCTGAGTGCAGCTGGGTACTAAGCTGGAGCCCCTGATTCTAATTCTGTCTCTATAATTCACTGTGGTACCTTGGAATCTTTTGGGACCTCAGTTATTTCTTGTCATCTTGGTGATGATGACAAAAGTCTTTTGCAAGCCCAAGAGTCACAAACAAATGCTGTTGATAAAAAATACAAAAATGCAGGAAGACAGCAGAGATGGTAGTCTGGTTTTTGAACCTCCTCAAGAACCCACAGAAACAGAAAGTAAGATAAAAAAATCAAAACCCACAAAACTTTAACAGTAAATGTAGGTGGGAGACTATCTCTTGAATCCCAAATACTACTGGGTGGGGATAGAGCATCAAGAGCTGGCGGACCACACATTCACCAATAATTTCACTGAGAGGCCCAGTGGAATGGTTAGAGGAACAGCTAAAATTGGAGAAAGGTGGGCTTCACAAGCTTCAGTGTACGACAAGGGCAAAGAAACTGCAGGAAGCTTGGATAATTATGATGTGGGCTGGGACCCATGAAATCTCCAAACGAGCCAATGAAACCTCTCAGGATAAAAATTTATTGGTTTTCTATTGCTATGTAACAAAGTGCCACAAACTTAGCATTTTAACACGGCACACATTCCTGAAGGGGGTGAGGAAACAAGAGTGCAGAGTTGAGTAACTTTGGAAAATGGTGTTTTGATGGGAAACTGCAAGACTAAAGACAAAAGGAGCTGCATACAATCTCTGTACTCCAGTTGCTAGAGTTCTTTTTCACGTGGGTATGGGTTAACCATTCTGAAAGTGCTGTACATGTATACTAGAATTGAATAAACAAGGAAATGGATGGTAGACGATGGAAGGTAGGCTTCTCACTGTTGGAAAGGGAGGTACAGATAGGCAAGAGGGAAAGGCTAGAATGAGCCATGTTGTAGTGAATTTGAGTCAAATATATCAGTGTGTACTCATGATTAGCTTAATATAAATACAGCTCTATAGACACTGAAATAACAATAGATATGTGTATATACATGAGTGAGTATATATACATATAGTTCCTCTTTCTGTCCACTGAGTGGGCAGAGAAGCAGTGACACTATGGTAGCAATGAGCAAACCCAGTGTCCAGATCTTAGTTTCTAATACCATTTGTCAACAAAAGGGACCAAAACTCCTTGGAGGAATGGCTGTGTCTTGGAGTGGGCCAGGGAATATACAAATGAGCCAAGAGCAGCTTTTAGTGCCTTAAAATAAGGAAGCAAGCATTAGAACACAAAAGGATTGAGGGGGCAGCAAAGGGATACAGAAGACAATCTGAAAGAGCTCCCAATGGACAAAGCTGGGACATGTTGAGCCGCAAAATAAATAACGTGGTATTCGGTTATGACTCAAAGTATAAGGTAAATACGTATGAGTCAATAATGAAATAGATGATTGAATAAAGGTTTTAAGTGAAAGAGAAGAGACAAATCTCCTGTAGATAATTCCAAATAATTTATGTAGCTACCTCCCTCTTTGGAGAGGTAGAACTTAACTTTGCACGTCGTGAGTGTGAATTGTGCTTAGTGACGTGTTTCCAAAGAGTGGAGAATGAAAAGGGGGAAAATAGTCATTTTACAGTGGAGAAACCTGACAAACGATACCTTGGCCAGGTGAGCAAAGTTATCATAATCAGTGATAAATCAAGTTGATAGCATGTACCCTTAATAGGATGTGATCATATCACCTCTGTGATCTTCCTCTCAAAACCCCTCACTCTAGTCTAATCATGAGAAAAACATTAACAAGCCTCAACTGAAGGACATTCTACAAAATTACTGACTAATATTCTTTGATACTCTCAAGGCCATCAACCAAGGAAAGAATGAGAAGCTTTCACAGACCAGAGGAGGCTAAGCAGACATGAAGACCAAATGTAATGTGGTCTCCTGGACAACATCCTAATTAGAAAAAGAACTTTAGGGAAAAAGTACTAAAACATGAGTAAAGTATGGAGTTTAGTTAATTGCAATGGACCAATGTTGGTTTATTACTTGTGAAAGGTTGTACCAGGGCGAAGTAACATGTTCACAGTACGTGAAATGGGGTATGGGGTTATAAGGGGCAACAAGGGAGAAAAAAACTCCAGCAAGACTGGCACTACAATTTTATGCAACACAATCACATAATCACATACCTGTAATCACATATGTTCCATCACCTCGGTCCTATTTTATCGAGAGCCTGTACTGAGGAAGCGTGTGGGAGTAGTCCAAATTGAGAAGACCAGGGACATCAGAGGCAAAGGAAAGAGGATTATTAAGACAAAAGGGAGGAAGGACATAGGCTCAATAGTCCTTATAATGTATAAGACCAATTTTTAAAACACTGGAAAAATAAAGAGAGAGAAAGAATGAGAGACAGAGAAAGGAAAGAAGAGAGAAGAGAGCATTTGTAAAAACTTATCAAACTGCACTTAGAATGATGCATTTTGTTTTATGTAAATCATACCTCATAAAGATGATTAAAAATTGAAATATAGGGGCCAGCTCGGTGGTGCAGTGGTTAAGTGCACACGTTCCACTTCAGCGGCCCGGGGTTCGTCGGTTCAGATCCCAGGTGTGGACATGGCACTGCTTGGCAAGCCATGCTGTGGTAGGCGTCCCACACATAAAGTATAGGAAGATGGGCACAGATGTTAGCTCAGGGCCAGTCTTCCTCAGCAAAAAGAGGAGGACTGGCAGCAGATGTTAGCTCAGGGCTAATCTTCCCCCAAAATAAAATATATAAAACCATGAGACTCCAGCTATGGTCCAATGTTTGTGTGCCTCTTCAAATTCATATGTTGAAATTCTAATGCCGAAAGTGATGGTATTAGGAAGTGGGGCCTGTGGGAGGTGATTAGGTCATAGATGAGATTAAAGTCCTTATAAAAGAGGCCTGAGAGAGCTCCCTCCCCCTTTGCATGCTCCCTTCCCTTGCTGGCTGTCACTCAATGGAAATTCTGCAGGCTGCAGCATGGAGGAGGGCCCTTACCAGAACCTGACCATGCTGGCATGCTGATCTTGCACTTCCAGCCTCCAGAACTGTGAGAAAAAAATTTCTGTTGTTTATAAGCGACCCAGCACCCATGGTATTTTTTAGTAGTAGCCCTAATGGGCTACGATGACTACTTTGCAAACTCTGTGAAATAAAGTTTAGAGTAAAACTAACCAAAATTTACCTGAAAATAGACAAAAGATTTAAATCTCCATAGAAGAAAGAGAGAAAATAAAGTGTGGAAAAGCACCAGGCCCATACGTACTCGCAGAAGAATTCTAACAAACCTTAAGAGGTCACTAATCACAATTCTATTTTAACTCTTTTATACTATAAAAGTAATACAATATCCAAATTTATTGTGCTTAAAGTATATGCCATTGATTTCCCAAGTCAGTCAAAGATTGAAGGCCCAAAAAAGAAAACTACATTCCAATCTTGCTTGTGATTATCAATATAAATATCTCAAGTAAAATATGGTCAATCAGAAACATGGGCCATTTGAAAAATTGCACAGCATGTACAAGTGGTGTTTATTTCAGAGATGCACACGTACTTGAATATTAAGAAACCCAGTAGTATTATTCATTACTTTAACAGAACAAGAAAAAAATATTATATGGTCATCTCTATAAGTGCAGAAAATATATTTGGCAAAATTGCTACCCTTTTATGTTTAAAAACTCTCAATGCAATAAAGTGTGTGGTACTTATTTAATATCATCAAATATATGCCTAGCATCTTACTTATTGTGGAAACAGAAGAGATTTTTCTGCTAAAGTCAGGAATAAGACAAAGTGCCAACTATCCGGCATATGTGCTACAGATATTAAGCAATGTAGTCAGAAAATAGAAAGGAATTAGAGGCATAAGAATTGGAAAGGGAGAGGATGTGATATACCTATTTTTGAGTGATACGACAATACATCTGAAAAGCCCAAAGGAATCCATGGAGAAAACAATCCAAAAACTTAGATAATTTGATAAAGTAGTAGCTTGTAAAGTCAATATACAAAATCAATAGTCTTCATGTATACTACTAAAAAAGGATAAAATCTAAAATAGGAGAACTTTTTTATATTAGAGATGATAGATAAAGAATGAACATTACAACAAATGTGCAAACCCTATTTGATATTATAAACTACATAAAGACATCATAAATGAACAATGTAATACTGGCACATATCTAGCCTGAAAAATCAATGTGAAAAAAATTCAGAAATATGCTCAATTGTATATTGAAATGTGGCTTCTAAAATCAGTGACGATAATACAAATGGACAATCACATTTAAAAAAAGACAAGGATGTATTCATTTGTACAAAGACAAATGAGAAAAAATTCCAAATTCATGAGAAATTTCTAAGTAAAATGTGAGAGCTTGAAGGTTCTAGAAGAAAATATCAGTGCATTTCTCTAAAACGTGTGTATAAGGAAATATTTCATAACCATTTTTAAAATCTGTAACAAGGAAAACACTTGATAACTTTGATTACATATATATGGAAATAAACCAAAAAATTCACAAAAAGAAATGTAAATGCCCCCAAATTATATTTATAAATGTTCAATTCACTCATAATAAGAGAAATACAAATTAAAAATTCACTAATGTACCATCTCCAAGATATTCAAAAGTTTGACAATACAGAATATTGGTGAGTTTGTGGTAAGATCAGCATTCTTGTGGGTGGTCAAGGAAAACTGCACAACTCCAGTGGAGAGGCATTTGGATAGTATCTAGTAATAGTAATATATAAACATGCATTTACCCTTGGATATAGCACTCTTGCTTCTAGGAATCTCTTCTTAACTTATACTGACAAATATATGAGAGATATATGCAGAAGACTATTATTGCAGTACTATTTAATAGAACAAAAAACTGAACACAGCTTACTGTCCAGCCACAGTGGACTGGAGTATATGAAGCTAAAGTCACATGAAGGAATGCTAAGTAGTTAAAAAAAATAGCTCTATATGACTATGAACCAATTTAAGCACACATTGTTTTAAAAAAGAACAAACAAGGAGAAGAAAAATGCATATAGTGTACTACTGTTTTCCCAACGGAGACTGGTAGATACAAATACATAGATCACATTTGCTTATGTTAAAATTTAAAAAGGGGATAAGAATATTCAAGAAATATTGCACAATATTCAAGAAATGGTTGTCCATGTAAGCAGAAAATGAAGTGCGTGCGTGTGTGTGTAAGCATAGAAGCTAGACCTCTCTGAATATGTCTGTTTTGATATTTGACTTTGGAATCATGTAAATATTTTATGTAATTAAAAATACTTTTGAGCCAGCCCTGATGGCCTAGTGGTTGAAGTTCAGTGCTCTCACTACTTTGGCGGCCTGGGTTCATTTCCCGGTCATGGAACCACACCACCCATCTTCAGCTGCCATGCTGTGGCAGTGGCTTACATAGCAGAACAAGGAGGACTTACAACCAGGATATACAACCATGCAGTGAGGCTTTAGGGAGGAAAAAAATACTTTTAAAAAGTTTTCATGCATAAAAATCTAAAGCAAAATGAAACAAACCTAATAACATATCACATTGATGGCATAAATAATAACCACCAAGAGGAACCATTTCAAGACGCTTTAAAATCCAGTAGCTTGATTAAATATCCTGAGTTTATATATCATAACTGCAAAGAAAGCCCAAAAGCAAGAAAAAATCCAAACTCTTTTCAATAATCCTATTATTGGAGGCAGTGCTAGTATCATAATTCTGAGACTATTGTATGTCTATTGCAGGATGAAACAAATGAATAACTGTGTTGGTGTCATTTAGAAAGTGGATTTTCATTTCGGGGAAACAAGATACAAAAATATGTTGAATGAGGCTAAGTAAAATCCCTATAATCCTGAATTTGAACAAAATATCGAAGCAAGATTTTATAATCTATTTTATTCTCCAAAACTATTTTCCAGCTCTGTTCACCAAAAAGGCCTGGAAACCATAAACAAACCAGTAATAACAAACACCCAAGTGCCCAGATTTTGGTGTCTAAATGCCATTTCCAACAGTGAGGAACCAGGACTCCTTGGAGAAATGGCTGATTCCAGATTTGGGGCATGAAATGTACAAGATGATCCTGCAAAATCTTGTCATACTGTGAAGAAAAGAAAATTAGAAGGCTTTCTAGGGTCATGGCCAAAGACTTCTGCCACAATCTTTATCGGAGCATCAATACATGAAATAATTGCAAGCACTGAAATGTGTCAAATATGTTTGAATACATGTGTTTATGAAGATAATTTAAAAAACAAAGCAAAAATTAAAGCCTAAACCCTCATTTGTCACCTTTGAACAGGGTGCCTATCCATCCTAGTTTACCAAGGGCAGGCAGCCCGGCTTATTCTGTTGTGCCAGTATAGTTATTAATAGTGTCCCCTTTCACTTAAAAAATGTCTGGGTTTGGCCAGTAAATTATATGTTTGGCTTACCTTTGAAGGACACCAGACAGCCAACATATTAAATAAAAACTTGGCAAATAGAGGAAAAGAAGCATTTTATCCAGACATTTTAAAATAAAACTGTACTTCCAGATGACTAGTAGTTGAGACTAGGATTTTCATTTTGAAGTCTTTCAGCTAACTAATGAATAAAGGTTGATGGAATTTTAAAATCACTAGTTTTTCAACCCTTATTTGATAAACAGATCCAGACAATGATCATCAATAAGGGAGATGACCAGATATTGTATTCTTTCTATTAGAAGTGTGTCACATTGCTTATGAAATATTTTTGCCCAAAACTTAAACTTTATCAAGTTTATTTTTTCTAATCTCTTCTAACCACCAGTTTACAAGATATATAAGGGAGAGGAAGCATGTTAAATAACACCCTGAGGAGGCAATCAGCAAACTCCAGACTGTGGGAAACTATACACTGAAATCCCAGTTTCTTAAACATGTAAGTTGCAAGGGGGAAAAAAAACGAAAGAGGCGGGAGATTCTATAAATTAAAAGAGACTTAAGAAACATATTGACCCATGGCAACATACAAAGTTAATCCGGATATAGTTTCATGGTAACATTCTAAAATGTTATGGGACAATCATGCAAACTGATTGGATATTTAATGACATCATGGAATTAAAAGATTTTAAGTGTATAATGTATTGAAGCACATTTCAAAAAGCCTTTCCATTTTAGGAATACGCACATATACATGTATCAAAGAGATGTGATGTGGTATTTTATTCAAATAATTGGAGCAAGGGGAGTGTAAGGGTTATGGATAAAATCTTCGGGGACATATGTTCATAATTATTAAAGTTGAGTGATAGGTATGTGTGGAGGGAGTACTATATTATTCCCTCTACTTTTATGTATGTTTGAAAATTCCCATAATAAAATGTTTACCCAAAAGGGCGGAAAAAAATGGAACGTATGCTTACTTATCCAAGTAGTGTAACGGAAATGCATTTAACAGCTGTGTATCTTCATTCAGGCAAGCTGTGCTTCTCTCTATTCAAGGGAACTCTGAGTTGGAGATGAGCAGAGGGGGACATTTCTCCCACACATGAAACATCTTGTTCTATCCACTCAGACCTGAAATGGAGAAGGAAGCCCATTCATGCAATTCCCAGACTCTGCTACTCTCATAAAGTAAAATTCCTTCAGAAATAGGCTTTTCTTTGTAATCCAGTATTAAGGGGTAATACTATTTTACCCTTAAATGGAACATCATTAAAAAATTCAATAACTGGTTAAATGTACCCATATATGGTCTATTTTGGGAACACAAAAGTGAAAAATTATATTTGGACACAAAGTGAAAATTTACATTTGGACACAAAATCTTTTCAGCTAAACTCAAGACTGCAAAATAATAATAATAAAAAGACTGAAAGAGCTGTTAAATTTATTGCTTTTTATAGCAAAAGGAATATGCTGATACTTTAACGATTTGTGCTAAAATATTAAAATACTCTGCCACCAAATCTAATCACCACCCTGTTCAAGGAATCTCTTTTATAAGAGCTTGCATCTTATAAGAACACATTATATACATTGCCATTTGAAATATCTCTTTATTTAGTATATTGTGTAGATAGTAACATTCACCTTTTCATAATTTGGGGGTCCAGAAATAGTTGGCCATATTTAAAGTAACCTTTAGCAAAAGAGAAAAATCTGAGAGCTTAACACATGGAATCAATGCTCTATTTTCAGCAATAAAATAATATTCTATAAACTGAGGGAAAAGAGAAACCATTAAGAGTAATGGTGAGCATGTTTTTGTTTTGAAAATTTTTGCCTATAAATTTTTCATGTGCTTTAAAAATTATATTAGCAACAGAGATCAAATTTTAAAGAGTGGGGGAGCATCGATAGCATTAAAAAACTTCCCTTGACTAGACTTCCTTTAAGATGTTTCATATGGTATTCCAGCAGTTACTCTGATCACATACTATCTTTTGTTTAGAATATTGAAGATTCTGGTCTCATTGAATCAAAGGAAAAAGATGAAAAATCTTGGCCACAAATCTCAGGTCCTTTAAATGTGTACTATTTTCGTATTTCACTTTTAACATTTAGGTCATTTCCTCTTCTAGGCTGTGAGTTTAAGAATACCCAAAGACTGTATAACAAATCCACTGAAAACCAATGAATAATCTCATAAAATATATATGTAGTTTGGGAAAGGTATCTTGTTCATTTTATAGTCCCTTCATGATTTTATAATATGCATGAAAATATGCTTTATTATTTAAAAAGTTATGTATAAAAGATTTGGACAGGAAAAGAAACGATAATTGGGTTCCACAGCCTTTCATCTCTAGATCATTAGTAACCAATATCTCAGACTCAAAAGGGCAATCTGTTTACCATCTACTCATCACATCCTCCAGAAAAACAGCACACGAGTGTAACAAAGAGTGGCTGGCATATCTTAAATGTAGTGGGTAATTGGGAGAAAATGAACTATTGTAATTTTTGGTATATCCACAAATTAAAGCAGTATGTTCCTCAAGTCAAACTACCTTACAGTCAAACAGGCAGTGTTGTTGGGCAAACCAGAGGTCTCTCCTTCGGTATCTTATTGTCAGATGCAGTTTGTCTGGGCTTTGTACTAACCTATAGCTCTCTTTTAATTTTATGTCTATATTATTATGATTATTGTTTGAAAATCAGTTCTATCTTTCCTTGAATTCTTTGAATAGTCATCCTAATTATGTTCTTTTCTCACACAGACGATAACAATACAGACTCGACAACGGTCACTAACAAGTCCTAATTAATTAAAACACACACACAAAACTGCTCTTGATTATTCGATAACTGGTAATATTTTAATCTGTTTCTTAGTCTGACGAGCAAGGGTGGGATATTTAGATTTATTGTACAAATTGTTCTCAAACACAAATTAACCAAAAGAGATGACGCATGAATTCAAAATTAAAGGCTCAAATAATTTATGGTTATGTACATTTCTTCTAAGCATGAGTATGATGAATGTGGCATTTCTGAAGGTCATTAACATTGAGGAAATTGATGTTATTTATTTTGTGAACATTAATAAAGCTATACTTGTCTTTATTGACGTCAATAATTCTTACTAGTACTATCGCTAATTTTTATATTAGATATGATTATTAGTAGCCTATTTCTCACTACCTTTATCTGGAAAAGGAATTAGTAAAGGGAATACATTGTGATTCTGGATTTTCAAAATGAATGCACAATAGATGTGCATTGAAATTTAATTGATGGTGTTTATTAATCTGGGTAAGACTCAATCGCCTTTAGAAGCAGAGTGGTGCGACGGATGAAAGGTAGACTATGGAGTAAGACTTCAATACCAAGTAAGCCACAATCACTCTAGGTGTTATTATGAACATTACTTCAACTCCCTGTGCCTCAGTTTCCTAATGATCAAATTAATAATGCCAACTAGTTGAGCAGAGAGATTAGACCGCAACTACACTTAATATTTTTTACTGGGCTTTGTGATATATTATTGGCTTGCATTATTTCATTAATTCTTTAAAAATGCTTTGAGATGGAGATATCATCCCCTTTTTTCAAATACGGGAATTAATAGTTGATGGCAAAGCTAATTGGACAAGGTGATATAACTTACAAGGCTGTCTGACTTCAAAGCTTTTAATTTTGTATACTTCAGGGCCTATATTTTTGAGTACTATGGTCTTCTGACTAGTCAATGATGTTAACTAGAGCACATATACTTTTACTATTCCCAACAAATGCACTATTTTAACACTGACATTAGATTCACATTTGACTTCTTAACATCTGGGTCCTACCCAACTTAGTAAATTATGCTTCATTCAGTCAGTATTTTTCTGTCCCAAACCATGGAGCCAGACTGTTCCTCTTCTTTAACATCCTACATCAAATTCTGTAGTAAATTCTGTCGGTGTCCCTTGAAAATAACTGGTTAATGCCTTCTGTTGTATTAAAAATATGTTAGGTGCTTTTCATTATTTTTTTTAATTTTGCATTTAGGCTCTGATATGATGCTTTATATTTTGTGATGTGAGTTACCAGTTAGGGCACATATTATAAAAATTCCCTTATCGGGCTGGCCCGGTGGTGCAGCTGTTAGGTGTTCATGTTCCGCTTCAGCAGCCCAGGGTTCACTGGTTGGGATCCCCGGTGCGGACATGGCACCGCTTGGCACACCATGCTGTGGTAGGCGTCCCACATATAAGGTAGAGGAAGATGGGCATGGATGTTAGCTCAGGGCCAGTCTTCTTCAGCAAAAAGAGGAGGATTGGCAGCAGTTAGCTCAGGGCTAATCTTCCTCAAAAAAAAAAAAAAATTCTTTTATCAAGCTTCATTTGTAAAAATAATATATTAAACATGCATAGAAACGAGACTCCTCAATTATAAATAAAATGGTTTCTCTAGATGTTTTTTAATATTGTGCTTGTCTACAGTCCAACAATGATCTTTCTCAGATAGGTTTCCTTGTGCCAACACCAATCACGTTTTTACAAAGCATTCTACCAAATCTCAAATGTAGTAGGACCATAGTGTTGTCATAGAAAAATAATTTAATGATTTATGATTTAATGATTGTAAACTATTTTTCACTTTGCACAGCATGCATATCAATGCTTTCACTTGAAAAATATGGAAATGATACATTTTGAGAGTCTCTAAATATGAAAGAGCTTGGAGAGCACACGTTTAAAATTCAGCGTCAACTCTAAGCAATTAATAATGGCTGCCTGAAGCATTGTGCTGAAAATTCTTGCTTGCTTTCACGGTCAGAGTGAAGATCAGCCTGACCGCTTAGTGCTGTTGGCCACATGCATTGGGAGAGTGTCCCCATGAGACGTATACACCATCTATGAACGTGGAAGAACAAAATTCTGCCTTCTTTTGAAGACTTCTGAATAGTAACTTCCATTAAAGAAGAGATATGTCTTACTTATCTCTGTTTACACAGTATTTAGCATAGAGATTTATACATAATATGCTCATACTTTGAATAGCTGAATAAAAGTAGGTAAAATTAAAAATCGTTTATTATTTTTGAAATAAATATGAATTTTAAGTAATGGCACACATTTTGAAAGTTCATTCTGAGATCAAGAAAAATGTGTCAACATACATGATAAAGAAATGACTTTGAAGTGCTTGTGAGTTCTTCGCCAATCTTTCCTTGCCCAAGGGTAACATTATTCTGAAGTTTATGTTTATCACTCTGTTGCTTTGACTTGTAATTGTTTTGCATATATATGCAAGTTTTTGTGCACTATATTTTATAAATGTTTGAGGTTTGTGTAAATATACTCTATATCTTCTTCTATAACTTGCTTTTACACTGAATACCATTTTTGTGATATTCATATTGATGCATGTAGCAATAATTCAGTTACTTTTCACTGTTGCCCAGTAAACCTATATAGGCACCACACAATATATTTATACATTTCCCATTGAAGAACACTTTGATATTTTCCAGATTTGCTGTTACTTGTAATGCTCCTATGAAAAATCTGTATATAACACATCTTGCATACCTGTAAAAATGTTTCTAGGATATGTGCCTAGGATTAGAATTTCTGGATTATAAGGGAACTTCATTTTTACTAGATCCAAATTGTTTTCCAAAGGAGTTATATCAAGTTTGACAAATATACATGACATGCAAAAGAAATCTTGGGGCACCACATCCTTGTTAACACTTGGTTCTGTCAAACTTTTTAATTTTTGCCAATCTGGTGACCAGGATTTTATGTTATTGTGATTTTAATTTGTACTTACCTAATTATCACTAAACTGATATGTCTTTTCATCTATTTATTGCTGATTTATGTTTTATCTTCTGTGAAATATCTTTTCAGGATTTTTCTGCTTATTTTGATTGGATTTCTTGTTGATTTTTTAATGAATTCCTCTTATGGATTGTAAGAATTCATTTTTTTTATTCTTTGTACTAACCCTTTGCTTATCTTTTTAGCAAATATTTTTCCCAGCTTTTAGCTTGTCTTAACTTTTTAATAGTACCCTTAAATATACATAAGCTTTCAAGTTTCTTGAAATAAAATAGATGATCTTTTGTGTCTTTATTCATTGTATATTCAGCAATGTATGTATTGCTATGCATTGTAGATACTGGGGATATAGCTTTGAAGAAAGCTGATAAAAATCTCTGCTGCTGTAGAAAATAGTTTGTAGTGTGTATGTGTGTTTTGGAGACAGTGGCAATAAATAAGGCAAGCAGTGTGTTAGAAGGAGATATCTGCTGGGTGAAAAATAAATCAATAAAGGGGAGTTACAACAGTAGGGATAAAGGAGCATAATTTTAGATTGAATGACTAGGGAAGACCGTCCTGAGAGAGTGATAATATTTGAATAAATACTAGAAAAGGTGAAGGATTGAGCTGTGAAGATATCTGATGGAAAAGTGTCTTATTCAGAGGGAAGAGCAGGCCTAAAGTTCCTTGGGGAGGAATGTGCTTGGCTTGTCAAAGAATGAAATAGGTTAAAATAAGTGTAATTAGAAAGAAGGACCAAAGTGGTGGTGAGAGTGGAGGTCACATTTTGTAGGACTTTGAAGGCCTTTTTGGGCCTTTACCTTTTATTCTGAGATGGGAAATTATTGGAGAGTTTTGAGCAAAACAGAGACATGATCTGTTTCTATCTGATCAGTGTAATCATCTTGGCTTCTCTGTTAAACATAGATAGAAGAGGTGCAATGGTGGAATCAGGAAGACAGGACAGAAAATTTCCATACTGATCCAGGGGAGAAAAGATGGTGTCTAGACAAATATGATAGCTGTGGAGCTGAAGAACAGCGATCAGATTCTGGATATATTTAAATCTGACTGATGGGATTTGCTGACAAATCAGGTATGGTTTATGAAAAAAGGGAAGCCAAGGTTTTGAGAAACTAGAATGTAGTTGCCTTTTACTGAGAGGAAGAAGACTAGGTGGGAGATTGTTAAGAATGGGTCAGGGAAGGGGCGGATATCAGAAGCTTACTTTTGGACTACTTTAATTTGTTGTTGCCTATTGCTCATAGAAATGGAAATGTTCAATAGGTATTTGCATATGCAAATCTAGATCTGGGCAGACATCCAGGCTGATCATAGATATAAACTGGAGTCATCAGTCTATGTAAAGCCATAAAAGTGCAAGAGAGAAGAGAGGTTTGAGAAGCAAGACATAGAACATACCAATATTGTGAAGTCAATGAGATAAGGAAGACCCAAGAAAAGGGAGTGGAATCCTGGAAGCCAAGTGAAAAAGTGTCAAGAGTGAGTGGTCAATGCTGCTTGGAGGTCAAATCAGATGTGGGCTGAGAATTTTTCATTCAATAAACGTTACTTTAAGAAATATTTCCTGACTTTGAAGTCTTAAAAATATATTCCTATATTGTCTTCCAAAAAGTTCCAAATTTGGGTTTTTTACATTTAAATCTCTAATTTTTTTTTTTTTTTTTTTGGTGAGGAAGATTTACCTTAAGCTAACATATGTTGCCAATCTTCCTCTTTTTCCTTGAGGAAGATTGTCGCTGAGCTAACATCTGTGCCAGTCTTCCTCTATTTTTTTATATGAGATGCCGCCACAGCATGGCTTGAAGAGTGGTGTGTAGGTGCATGCCCAGAATCCAAATCAGTGAACCCCGGGCCACTGAAGTGGAACACAGGAATTTAACCACTATGCTCCTGGGCCAGCCCCTCATTTAAATCTCTAATTTGCTCTGACCAGCTTCTGTGTATGAAATAAGTTTTTAATCTGCAATAACCCAGTAAAGTCACTGCTGCAATAACAACAAACATAATTTTAGTGGCTTTGCAAAACAAATGTTTACTTCTTCCTCACAGAACAATCCAATGCAGATCAGTGGGGCTTCCACTCTACTCGGTGATTCAGATATTCAGAGTCCTTTCACTTCCTGAAGTCCTCACTGCTTTCTCCATTCAGCTGGCAAATAGATGGAGGGAATGAAAGTCACATATGGCAATGTTTTATGAACCAGGCCTGGAAATGGTGTACGTCACATCACTCAGTCACATGGCCACACTTAGCTCAAGAATGCCAAGAAATGTGGTCTCAATGCGTGTCCAGGAGAAAAAGAGAAATAATTTTATAACAAATAGTCATTTTCTGTCACAGGATCTACTTTAAAATTTATGTTTTTCGTAAGATATAGGACTCGGAAAACAGAAGACAATTTAAGAACACGATCATATAACACGTAATGAGTATGTTTCAATGAAGCTTAGTGGAATTTCCTCATTCTAATAGAATGATGTTGGAAAACCTTATATCTAAATTCAAAAATTCTGAAGCCATTACACATTGAAGGCAGTATTACAGTAAGAATTTACCCATATATAATTAGTACGCAATTAACATGTTTCTAATAGCATAGGGTAAACTATCTATAGCAAGCAATTGATACATGAAATTTAAAGATGAAATGTCTTTGATTTCCCACAAAAGTGAAAATAACGTTATATCATTTATTCAATACATATTATAATGCTTTTATTTTATCATGAAAACTTTACTACACATAAGATTTTTCCCAATATGACCACATTAAATTATTTAATTGCTACTAAATCATTATTTAAGTTAGCAAGAAGTATAACCGCCCTTTAAAAATGCCCTTCAAAGTGAAATGATCCATGTAGGAAGGCTTTATTCTAAAATAAAAAAATAAATTCAGAACTAATATAACATTAATATTTTATACATATTTTGCTTTAATATTGCATCAGAAGCAAATTAAAATCCAAGACCAGATTCATGTTTTGAATATTAATTGTTGAAGCTTCATGCATTTTTTTCTAGAGTTTGTTAAATGTCAAGTAACTATCATTAAATTATAAAAAGTAGAAAACATCCATCGAAAACCAGTATTTTGTTAGGTCAGTATAAGAATGTATAGATGCTTCAAAATTAATATCAACAGAAACTCCCGATAAGCTCGCAGAAAAAAAGACATTTCAGTTTAATATGAACCTTCGAATCATGCTTTACTGTTGGAAAATATTTTGGCTTTAATATGAACATTTTTGTCAATAGGCAAGAGAGCCACGTGTTTGTGTAATCAAACTCAAAAAGTGTACGAAAATAAAATATTTTAAAAGCAACGTTAAAATCTTTTTGTGTGTTTTATTCAGATTTTATAACATTATTACTTCAGTATGATATGACTTCCTCAATAAATATCTTGATTAAGTCTGTGAGACTTGTTAGAAATATAATCCTAATAATCAAACAGAGGCTTAAACGAGTATTCTTTTCAAAACTGAGGGGGCACTGGTACCAAGAGAACTACTCGTTTTGATAGGGATATGCTTATCATAATTTGAATATCATACTTTGAAATATAATATTTTGCTTTCAGCAAATATATTACTCTATGTGCAATTAGTTACCAATAAATAATTCCCAATTTTAATCTTCGAACATTCATGTATTTTATAATAAAAACTAAAATGTAATACTAAAAATCAAATGCAAGTGTTCAAGTCCTGGTTTCTTAAATAAGACACACACGCAAGTGCGCACACCTGCGGACTGTCAACACAGACGGTGTCGTACAGGACAAGGATAAACGTTTTGGATTCAGATAGGCCTGGTTGAATCCAGATCCACCTGCATCAACTGTGTGATTGTGGCCTAACTGCAAAGTTTTTTTCAGAGCAAAAATTCTTCATCTATATAACAGAGATAGACAACAACACTTATCCAACAGGGTTGGATAAGTTGTAAGGCGTATATAAAATAAAGTATGAAATATGCTTACTTCAGCCTTGGAAGTTGTAAGTTCTCGGTAAGTGGTAGCTATTGTGATAAGTTCAAGGGAGACTGTCAGCTCTCAGAGAGCAACCTCTTAAAATAAAAAGTAGGTGTGAATGTCATTGCTGCACTGGTGTAAAATTAACTTGAGCACGGCAGATCTGTATAATACCTCTACTGTGTAAAGAAAGAGTTTTTGGTTTGAAGGCTCTGAATTTAATATTTTATTTTAACAGCATTGAAAATAAATGTTTTATTCTTACTAAGTGTTTCGTGCATATACTTGCATTCTCCAACATATACAGGTAAAGATAGATAATTGTGCATCTGTATACCTTTACACAAATACTTGCATAATGTTTTTTCTAACATAGCTACATATAAAGATAAATATATTTATACAAAAGTATACATATATGTATATATGCTGTATATCATGACTACAAGTAATTAATTTAAAAATACTGAATTTGTTAGAATTTATATATAGTAACGATATTAATTTTCTTAGCAGTGATTGCTTCAAGAGTTTGTCACTGCTTAACATACCATTGGAGTGATTACCTGATTCTCCTGCACATTTGGAGAATCTGCATTCTCTCGGAAAATGCCTTAAAACATATTATGATTGTCCTCTATCATAAAAATCATATGGGAATGCTCGCTCTTTCATGTATTGTTAACCACGGCTTCTATAACTTTGAGGATGGGTTCAGGCAGAAAAAGAGAAATCAGAGAAGTTCTCATTTGATGAGAACCATTATGAGATGGCACTGGTGCACTGCAGAACAGGCATATTGCCTATAGGAATTTTTTTTTTTTTTTTGATGATGAAGATTGGTCCTGAGCTAACATCTGTTGCCAATCTTCCTCTCTTTGCTTGTGGAAGATTGTCCCTGAGCTAACAGCTGTGCCAATCTTCCTCTATTTTGTGTGTGGGATGCCACCACAGCATGGCTTGGTGAGTGGTATGTAGGCCCACACCCAGGATCTGAACCTATGAACTCTGGGCAATGGAAGCAGAGTGCACAAACCCAACCACTACACCACTGGGACACCCACCTATAGGGATTATTTTTTTTCTGGTTAGCAGTGTTGTTTTTAGTATCCCAACTAAGACCTTCATTTTAACAGGCTCTTATATAGCCATATTCACATTTTCACATAAATAGATACCTGTAAAGTCTAAAGATTTGCAATTTGCTCCTCTCAAGACAAATTAAAATAGTTGACATTTAAAGTAGTTGTAATATTTAAAATTCCCTTCCATCTTTTGACCTAAAACCTGAACCTAATTCAATTTGGGAAAACACTGTTCCTGTTCCACATGCTATTTCTCACATATTTGAGGTTGATTACCATTTTCCTACTCAATCTTCTCCTCTGTATGTTTGACACGTCTGGACTCTTTAATTTTTGTTTTTAGTCTGGTTTCTAGTCATTTCACCATTACAATAACTTTTCTGTTTGATATTCGTATTGCGAGATACAAGATAAAGCATAGTAATGTGGATAAAAGCGTAGGTGCTTGAGCTCTTCTGCTTCTACCACTTACTGGCTGGGTAACCTTGGACAAGCTACTTAACTTCCTTGCCTCCATTTTCCCATCTGTACAACAGGGCTACAAATCTCATAAGAAGATTGGGAAATTCATCTGAAATGTAAATAAAGTTAAACATTTTTATTCTTGTGAGCTGCTGAACTCAATATTTAATTCAATGTTTCATTTATAGTATTATCAAGAAATAAACTTACAGAGAGAAAAGATGTGTTGGAAATCTGGACCAGGGTTATCAACTGAGTGCATGGGAAAGCACACAATTGCACAAGAGAAAATAGAGGAGAAGAGACAAATGTATAGGTGAATTTGTTATTGTCAGGGCCCTCGAGTGGATTTTGACACCTAGACTCCTAGCAACCCTGTGCACAGCATAGCAGAGTCCCACACTGTCTTTTTTGCACCACCCTCTCACCTTCCTGCACTATATCAGACAATGCTCTGCTGTTATTCATAGAGTTTCTATGGCCAATTTTTTCAGAAGTGGGTGGCTGGGTCCTTCTTCCTAGTCTGTCTTTGTCTGGAACCTCTACTGAAACTTGTCCGCCATGGGTGACTGTGCTGGTATTTGAAATATCAGTGGTACAGCTTTCAGTGTTACAGCAACAAACAGCTGCCACAATATGACAACCAACAAATAGGTGGTGTGGATTCCTGATGGTGAAATGAACCAGGCTACAGGGGTGAGCGCACCGAATCTTAGTCACTAGACCACCACGGCTGGTTGAGAAGGGAATATCAACTAGTAAGTGGGATTAATTGGATTTGTTACATCGGGATGATTTAAGATACAAATTGTTTCTACCTAAAGATGATCTGCAGTTTATGTACATATCTATGGTCAAAGAAGAAGACTTATGTGGAAAGGAAAAGAGAGGTATACTAATAAGTAACTTTTTAATCTTTTAGATTTTTGCTTATTCATATTTACAAAAGAAAAATGGTGCCATTTTCTCTTATTGAACACTTAGAAATGGTAATGGTTCAAGTATTTCCCCCTTCTCCTGGTCCCTTTCATTTTCCAGATTAGTAGGTTATGTTTATCCTCTCTCAACTGCTTATCAACAACAGCAGCAACAACAACAACAGGAAAATAAATCTGGAATAATGTAATTCGCAGGAGATTAAATGAGATGGCTTTAAAACAGAAACAAAAGGAGATCCAGGAAAATATAATGAAAAATGCAAAGTAGAATCTCTGGATTGTCACACGAGTGAAGAAAGCCGCAGGTAAATCTTAGAAGAGATATCTCTCCCCAGAAAAATGATCGGAACAATGAACAAAATGAACAAATATTTGCCGTAGAAGATACTTTTGACTTTATTGGTATTGATGGAATTGATAAAGTCAGATCCACTAATAGAAGATAGCAAGAATTTGTAAACATTGTGAAAAGAAAAATGCCTGATAGGAGAAGGGGAATAATATCAAATGAGGTGGAAATTCCAAAATTTGATGGTGAAAGTGTGGACAAAAATACATGGGAGCAGAGAATCTAGGCAGAATAAAAGTTAGGCTTTTATGGGAGTATGATCTAAATGAATGTTTCCCACAATAGCTCATCTTCACACTCTTATGAGTAGCTATTTAAAATGACATTCACAGCCCGGCGTTAACCATCTCCATTTAAATGTTTGGGATTAGGTTCTAGAATTTATAGATGTAATCAGCTTTAGTTTTAGACAATTTAAAAACTGCCTGAAGATGGATGTGTGGAGACCTTTATTATAAATAGTTGGCCAGATATAGATCTCAAAACTGAGCTGCAAAGAGCCCGTGATACCATGGGGACCTTCAAATATCAGTAAGGTACTAAGAGAAAATATTGATTTTTTTTCCCTTGCTAGTAACTTCATATCTCAGGAGATGAAGGAAGAAATAATGAGAACTGCTAATACGGATCTAAATGAATCAATATAGAGAATCTGCTTTATGAAATCACAATGATGTGACTTTAGGAGAAACTGATTACATCATATATGGTCGTATGCGCTATTCCAAGTGGTAGTCTCAGTACCTATTGTAAGTGAATAAATGCAGTTGGGGAAATTGTTCCACAGGAGACTCTCAAAGTGAGGTTTTGACCATACAATCATGAGTGACCTTGCTGAGAAAAAACATGGGGAGCTGTCTATAAAGACCAACGTGCTTTCCATTCGTGTTCTTTAATGAGCACAGATTAAAAATTAAAATATACCAAAAATGCAAAGATAATTAAAGAATATGAAAAAAAATTAGCAGGGATATTTCAGAATAGCAATAGGAAGACTGATTCTTAAATTGCACTAACACTTTCAAACCCCCTAAAAACAAAGCTTTTTAGTTATATTGTGAGCACGATTGGGAAAATTTTCCGTAAACCAAATACTATGATAATAAAGCAAAAGAGGAAAAGATTACTTTCTTAACTTCAGTTTCATTTCCATCTTTTCTGTCAAGGAAAATCTTCATATTGGAAAGGTGAAAATAAAATGATGAAGAGACATTAAATTTCAAAATAGTTGGAGAGGTAAGAAGAGAAAAAGAGTAACTATTCTCAAAATGACTTCACTGTTCTGGTTCAGGAAGTACCTAATTTAGGGTCCTGAGTAATTTTAAAGATAAAATCAATGTCAGCAATCTCTGAGGAGTTATTGATAATAGGGGGGTTGCCATGAGAATAAAGAAAGGCAAATGTCCCAAGTTTCTGAAAAGGTTAGACAGTGTCTTAAAACGATAGACAGGGATCTTGACATTTATGCTCAGTAAAATATATGAAGGGAACACTAAAAGGATGGGTAGTTTTTGAGCACTGAGAAAGGTCATGATTAGCAGCAGATATCATGTGCTCACCAGGAATAAGCTATGGTAGGCTGTCTTCATTCCCTCTTTTTCACATAATGACTAGGATGGTATTCCAGAAAACTGATAGAGAAATAGCCTACCTGGATTAACAAGGTATTTTCGTTATTCCTTTGTACGAGATGGAACTGCATGCACTGTGTGATATTGGTGATAGGCAAACTTATAGCTAGTTTAATGGCCTTATCAAATGAATATTAATTACTAAAGTAACATCATCTTGAAGAGAAATAAGACTATTTGCATTGTGTTACCATTTTTTCCCCCTAATAACATAAAGGAAATATTGGGTAATTGCAACGTTAGGTGTTTGAAATTTCATGTCACGAGTCCCAACAACAAAGATTTTACATACATTCAAGTGTGGAAGTGAAGTAGCAGTAAACCAAGAACGTGTAACATTTATAAGATTGAAAAACAGTAGCTCATCAAGCAGACAGTTCTAGCAAAGGGAGACACAGGATCTCTTCACGATCTAGGAAGGAACTTAAAATCTGAAAACCATGGGATGACACAGCTGGAAGGCCAATGGAAAAGATTCAAAGTGGACAATGTACCTAAAAACGGAAGATTAAGCAGGGCATTAGAGTCATAGGAGAAGACATTTAAGATCGAAACACTCCAGACACAGTTGGAAATAAAACCCCAGTGGCCTTCTTTGACCAAGGAAGTCAAGTTGGAATTAGGAGTAACCATAACTGTGTAGAGAGTCAATGTAAAATTTCAGCAAGTGCAAAAGTCAAGGTTTAGAACTTGATTAAAAAAATAATTCCAGCAAATCTGAGTTATTTTGAAATAGCATGGGCCTTCAGGCTGTGCAGTGCTAGAATTCTTATATAGATATATTTTACTGCACTAAAAACAAAACATGACATAAAATTTACCATCTTAACCATTTTTAAGTGTACAATTTACTAAGGCTAAGTGTATTCACAATGTTATGAAACAGATCTCCAAAAATTTTTTATCTTGCCAATCTGAAACTCTACACACATTAAACAACAACTTCACTTTCCCTCCCTACCCTCAGCCCCTGGTAACCACCATTCTGCTTTCTGTTTCCATGAATTTGACTTCTTCAGATACTTCACATATGTGGAATTATACAGTTTTTGTTTTTTTGTGACTGGCTGATTTAATGTAGTATAATTCTCAAGATTCATCCTTTCTTTTTTAGAGTGTATAATAACCCATTGACTGTGTGTGCCACATTTTGTTTATCCTTTCATCTATCAATGGACATTCGGGTTGCTTTGACCTTTTGGCTATTGTAAATAGTACTGCTGTGAACAAATGCACACAAACGTCTCTCCAAGACCTTGCTTTCAATTATTCTGGTTATATACTCAGAAGTGGGATTGCTTGATCATAAGGTAGTTCAACTTTTCATTTTTTAAGGAATTTCACATTGTTTTCCATAGCAGTTGCACCACTTTACAATCACACCAACAGCCCAGAAGCGTTCTAATTACTCCATATCCTCACCAACACTTGCTATTTTCTGTTTGTTTTTCTTCCTTGTAGTCATCCTGATAGCTCACTGTGGTTTTGATTTGCATATCTCTGATGATTACCGATGCTGACAGTGTTTTCAAATGCTCGTTGGTCATTTGAATCATCTTTAGAAAAATGTCTGTTCAAATCCTTTTCCCATTATTTAATCAGGTTATTTGATATTTTTCTTGTTGAGTTGTAGGAGTTCTTTATATATTCTGGATATTAATTCCTTATCAGATATATGAGTTTCAGATATTCTCTCTCATTCCATAGGTTGCCTTTTCACTCTGCTGACTGTGTCCTTTGCTGTACAGGAGCTTTTTAGTTTGATGTAGTCCAGTTTGTGTATTTTTGCTTTTGCTTCCTATGATTTTAGTGCATATCCAAGAAATCATTGCCAAGTCCAATGTCACGAAGATTTTACCCTATGTGTTCTTCTAGGAGTCTTAGAGTTTTAGGTCTTACATTTAGGTCTTTAATCCAATTTGGGTTATTTTTTGTATCTAGCATAAGATAAGGGCTCAACTTTATTCTTTTGCGTGTGGATATCTAGTTTTCCCAGTACCATTTGTTAAAATGACTCTCCTTTACCCTGAGTGGTCTTGGTCCCCTTGTCGAAGATCATTTGACTGTATACACAAGGGTTTATTTCTGGGCTCTCTATTCTATCCCCTTGCTCTATTTATCTGCTTCCTGCCATTACCACACTGTTTTGATCATGAAATCTGTGTTGGTCAGTGTTCTCCAAAGAAGCAGAATCAAAAGGGTATGTATATAGTTTATTATAAGGAATTGGCTCATGTGATTATGAAGGCTGAGAAGTTTCAAGATCTGCAATCAGTAAGCTGGAGGTTCAGCAATGCTGATGGGTAGTTCTAGTCCAAGTCTAAAGGCTTCAAAGCAGAAGACAATGGTGTAAGTTTCAGTCCAAAAGTCGGGAAGCTTGAGATCCAAGAAGAGCCAATGTTTCAGTCTGAGTCTGAAGGCCAGAAAAGACCAATATCCTTGTTCAGCAGTCAGGCAGGAGGAGCTCCCTCTTATTCAGCCTTTTAGTTCTATTCAGGTCTTCAACTGGCTGGATGAGGCTTACTCACATTAGGGAGGTCAATCTGCATTAATCAGTCTGTGGATTCAGATGTTAATCTCATCCAGACACTTCCAGAATAATGTTTGACCAAATGTATCTTCACCACATGGCCTGTAAAATTAACCATCACAGTAGTTTTGTAAAATGTTTTTAAATGAGGAAGTGCAAGTCCTCCAACTTTGTTCTTTTTGAAAATCATTTTCCCTATTCAAAGTCCCTTGAGATTCCTTATGAATTTTAGGATGAAGTTTTCTATTTCTGAAAAAAATGCCATTGAGATGTTCATAAGATTGAATTGAACTTCCACATTGCTTTGGGTAGGATGAACATAAAAACATTAAATCTTCAATCCATGAATATGAGATGTGTTTTCATATATTTGTGTCTTTAATGTCTTTCACAATGTTTTGTAGTTTTCAATGTACAAGTCTTTCACCTTCTTGGGTAGGTTTATTCCTAAAAATTTTATTCTTTTTGATGCTAACATAAATGGAATTGTTTTCTTAATTTCTTTTTTGGATTGTTTATTGTGAATGTGTAGAAATGCAACTGTTTTTTGTGTGTTGATTTTTTATCCTGCAACTTTGCTGAATTTTTTTATTAGTTTTAACAATTTTTTTGTGGAATCTTTAGAATTTTCTACTTATAAGATCATATCATTTGCAAACAGAGATTATTTTACTTCTTCCTTTCCAATTTGGATGTCTTTTATTTCTTTTTCTTGCCTAATTGCTCTCTTTAGGATTTCGGATATTGTTTTGAATAGAACTGGTGAGAACAGACATCCTTGCCTGTTCTTAATATTAGAAGAAAAGCTTTCGGTTTTTCAGCATTGAATATGTTGTTAGTTGTGGGCTTTTCATAAATGACCTTTATTGTGTTGAGATAGTTTCCTTCTATTCTTAGTTTATTGAGTGTTTTTATCATGAAAGGGTATTGAATCTTGTCAAAGATTTTCTTCATCAATTGAGATGGTTATGTGTTTCTTGTCCTTCGTCTTGTCAATGTGGTGTATTACATTGGTTGTTTTTTGTATGTTGAAACATCCTTGCATTCCAGGGTTAAATTCCACTTGGTCATGGTGAATAACTCTTTAACGTGCTGTTAAATTCAGTTTGCTAGTATTTTTGAGTATTTTTGCATCAGTATTCGTCAGGGATATTAGTCTGTAATTTTGTTTTAGTGTCTTTGATTGGCTTTGATGTCAAGGTAATGCTGGCCTCACAGAATGAGTGTGGAAGTATTCCATCCTCTTCACTTTTTTGGAAGAGTTTCAGAAAGATTGGTCTTAATTTTTCTTTACACGTTTGTTGGAATTCTCCAATAAAGCCATCTAGTCCTGGATTTTTCTTTGTTGGGAGATTGTTGACTACTGATGCACTCTCTTTATTTGTAATTGGAGTCTGTTTAGATTTTCTATTTATTCGTGATTCACCTTTGATAGTCTGTGTGTTTCTAAGGATTTTTGCATTTCTTCTAGGTCACCCAATTTGTTGGCATACGATTATTCACAGTATTTTCTCGTAATCCTTTATATTTCTATGGCATTAGTTGTAATGACTCCTTTTTCATTTATGATTTTAGCTATTTGAGTTTTCTTTCTCTTTTATTAGCTAATATGATTAAGAGTTTGTCAATTTTCTTGGTCTTTTCGAAAACCAACTCTTAGTTTCACTGATTTTTTTTCTAGTTATTCTATTCTTTTTTTCCATTCTTTATTTCATTTCTCTCCTCTAATTTGTATTATTTCCTTCCTTCTGCTGCCTTTGGATTTGGTTTGCTCTTCTTTTCCTAATTTCTTAAGGTGTAAAATGAAGTTGTTGATTTACTATCTTTGTTCTTTTTTTATTTTTATTTTTATTTATTTATTTATTTATTTATTTATTGAGGAAGATTAGCCCTGAGCTAACTACTGCCAATCCTCCTCTTTTTGCTGAGGAAGACTGGCCCTGAGCTCACATCCATGTCCATCTTCCTCTACTTTCTATGTGGGACACCTACCACAGCATGGCATTTGCCAAGTGGTGCGATGCTCGCACCGCGGATCTGAACCGGCGAACCCCTGGGCTGCTGAGAAGTGGAATGTGCAAACTTAACCACTGCACCACAAGGCCAGCCCTGTTCTTTTTTAAATATATATGTTTTTAGCTATAACTTCCCTCTTAGAATTGCTTTTTGCAGCATCCCATAAATTTTATGTTGTTTTTATTTTCACTTGTTTCAAGTTATTTTCTAATTTCCCTTTTATCTATTTCTTTGATTCATTAGTTATTTAAAAGTGCGTTTTTTAATTTTCATATATTTGTAGATTTTCCAGTTTTCCTTGTGCTATTGATTTCTAGTTTCATTCCATTGCCATTGGAAAAGATACTTTGTGTGATTTCAATCATATTGAATTTTTTAGATTTGTCTTGTGATTTTACAAGTGGTCTATTCTGGATAGTGTTAAAGTGTAATTGAGAAGAAGGTATATTCTGCTGTTGTGTGGAATATTCTGTATATGTTTGTTGGGTCCAATTGTTCTATCATCTTATTTGGTCTGTAGTCTCCCACTGGTCTTATTTGTGTCCTCTTTCCTTATTGGTCTTCTGTATGGCTGTTCTGTCTATTATTGAAAGTGTAGTATTGAGGTCTCCCACTATTATTATGTTGCCATTTCTCCCTTGTGTTCTGTCAAGGTTCACTTCATATATTTAGGAACTCTGAGGTTTGGTGCATAGATACTTACTGTTATATCTTATTGAATTGGCCTTTTTATCATTGTATAATTACCTTCCTTGTCTCTTGTAACAACTTTTAACTGATTTGACCTAGTATGGGGGAGTGTCCTCATGGTTGTTCTGCCCTATGCCATGTAGGGGGAGAGGCCTGGACAGATGTGCAAAATGCAGTGAATTTTCCTACTTTTTTAGCTGAAATCCATTCTTGGTTTTATAAAGAAGGGATGGGTGCTGTACCTTCTCAATTGGTCTCTAGAGTTCTTACAAAGGTATTCTGGTCTGTATGTAGTTGCTAACTCAGCATCTCTGTGGAAGAAGGATGGTCCTTGTCTCCTAGTTTGCCATCTTGCTGATGTCACTCTAGAGCTAGAATTTTGAAAGTCCTTCACTAAGAACAAGGTAGGTGGTAGCATCATCCTATTTTAAGCTAATCTAGTGAAATCTTATCTGGAATATTTTATTCATTTGTTAAAAGCACATATTAAGACCTGTAGAAATTAACTCGACCATATCTAAAGTCAAGGATTCTGAATTGTAAAAGGACTCAAAATTGCATCATTTAAAAGCAGAGAAAAAGAGCCTGAAACACCAACAGAAATCAGAAAGTGATGACTTATGAGATCATGTTTGGTAATCTCCATATTTGAAACTTCATACCTAGCAGGGGATGTATGGAGTGCTACAAGTATTACTCACTGTGAAATGCTTGTGATGTTATGGATTAGTAATGTACAACATCACCTTCAACCAGTTGGGATAACGTGTCTGTTATCATTGTCATCAATCAGCATTTGTGTGTTAGTTGATATGACTACCTAATTTTATATCTAAGGATACCAAAAAAGCCAAACGTAAGCCTATCTTCACCTAATAAGTAAAAGAAGGCTTTGGATTTTGGAATCAGGTAACATGTTTTGAAACTAATTTAATTATGCTAAATAGTCCTAAGTACATCCTCCTGAGCTCATTCGTTTATTTTTTAAAAAAAGAATTTGCTTTATATGTGGTGTGGAGAAGTTGAGAAATTAGGGTCCAATTAAGGTTTATTTATACTACAGAAAAGGGAGAACACTACAAATCAGAGCTTTTTGTCCTGAAGACTTTCAACCAGCCATCACTAAATACATGTCTCAGAAATGATGGAGGCAGGGAGATATTTTGATTAGATGTAAATAACTGCTAGGACCCTAATCAGATATTTGATGAAGAAAAGTTTCTAATGAATGCTTTCTTTTGAGCTATTCGGTTTCACTATTGAGAATATAGATAACCAATGTTGAAAACCGGTCTTAGTGGCCAACAATATCTAGATGTTTAATTATAAATTGAAATTGCAATTATAGCTGCCACTAATTGCGGCCCCACTATATAAGGTACCCAATCATTCAATTTACATGTGATTGTTTTATTGTACATTTATTTTTATTCATTTATTTTCTTTATTAATTCAACAAGTATTTCTCAAGGGCAAGTAACTGAGGATGTTTTTATTCTTTCATAGTGCTTGACATTCATTGGTAAAAAAATAATTTTAAACAGCTATAAGCAATCTTCTTCATACCCCCATTAATTAGGTGCTGTTATCCCCATTTTAAAGAGGAAACTGAGGCTAACAATTTGAACAAGAGCTCATTAGTAGTTAATGGTAGACCTTAGATTCAATTCAGACACGTCTGACCTCCAAGCCTAAGCTCTTCCAATTTATAAACTACTTTTGAAAATGTTACTGCAACTTTCAATCAGCCACTAATTTTTTCTGATAAAGAGAAACTGTTTAAGGTAATTCAGACTGACAGATTACAAATATTTCAGACTCATTCATAAATGTAAAGATAGTGATTTTAAGATAAAAATTATTAAGTAAATCCAAGATCTAATAGTTAAATGTGTTTTTCTTTTTCCTCTAGAGGATAAAGTTGAGCTTTTTGAATCACACATCTCAGTTTTGAATGTTGGCCTCAGAGAATGTCATTGATTTGCTTTATTTTTGTCAGCTATGTACCCTGATTTTTGTTTCGGAAAATGTAATCCTCTTCCATCTAATACTAAGAAAAATACTAAGCAGCCATTTGGTTTTTCGATCTAAAGGTAGATGACTATTTGTGGCTGGAAAGAAATGTGATTTGATCTGCATCTCTCTCAAATGAAAAGTAGCAACATGGGTGATGCTTCACTTTAACGGATATGAATACGAACCAGATTCATATTCTAGCATTTGCATGTATATATGTGGCCATAAGAAACCAAATAACCTTGGCCAGTTGTTTGCATTTTGGCCTTTTAGTACTTCAGTGACAAAAAGAGAGAATTGAATTAGATAATTTGCCTCCAATTGGTTTCCTAGGAGTATTTATTAGGATGTCCTATATAGGAACCTGACATTTTGAAAAATTCTTTGTCCACTATCTACTAAGAAATAATACATTTATTCAGACATAATTTATTTACTTTTCACTTTAAACATAATGAAGTACTGCATGACATAAAATCAGAGTTTTGATCGGCAGTGTCATTCTCAGTTGATATGATTCTAATCGAATGGAACGAATCAATATTTTAGTTGGCTTATTGTGGGCAAATGTCTGTTTCTCCTTGAGCATTTGTTACATTAAGATATTTCAAAGATAAGTTGGAGATCTCTTAGAGGCCATGGAATCCCAGGTATGAATCCATCACACTCAATAATTGTTAAGCTCTCTTCCAATTTTTATAATCTTATGAGTCTTCCTCCCTTCTCTTTACAGCATTGAAATAAGAATTTCAAATTGTTTTCCTGTGTAGGAAAGGAATACAGTCCTGGGAATGTCTTGATGAGAACTTAAATTAAGGATTCCAACCTGATTCATGGCGCTTTTCTCATTACAGAAAGCTAAGTCAACAAACAATGCTGCTTTGAGGCGGTCTTTTTTCATTCAATTAAATCCTTAAAAGAATTGTAGATATTTTAACTTTCTCTTTCATGCTTACTGTGGATTTTGGACCTCTTAATATTTCTCAAGACTCTTTTCTGTGGATATACAATAACTATCATCTTGTTATTGTCAGCTGTAGAGTAAGTAAAAAATGTATATTTTCCTTTCAAACCAAGGATTGGAATACATAACAGTTACCTTTTAAAAGGCAAAATGATGAAAGGTGGGTACCAATGACTACTGGAAAACCACTGTTTAAAATAAATCCTTTCATATTTATCAATCATTTCTATAGCCACTTATTTTTACTCATATAAGAAAGTAATGACTTTCTAACTTATTGTGAATTGTTATTATCAGCCTTTATACATCCTCAAGTTATATGCACTCAGAATAATAGTATATTATTTATTTGGTGTCATAAGTAACCTAATTCCAATAACACTTTTTCCTGGTAAAATGCTTTAAAATATACAATTGTCTAAGTAAATATTCACAACAAGTTGGAGGAATTATTTTATTTACATTTTATGGTTGAGAATCTGGAGGCTTAAGTGATTTGCCCAAAGTAAACCTAATTAATAGAAGGTTTGCTTTCATTACTCAAATATACTGTTTCCAAATTCAATCTTGATTCATAAACTTACCAATTAATTTATTCCATAACTATTTAATAAGGTATATGTAACAAGAAAGACTTGCAAAGTCCCTCCTCCTTGAGAATACACATTGTAGTGTAGGAGCGAGACAATCAACTCGTGAACAAACCAATCTGGACATTCAGAGCACTATGAAAGAAAGGAGTGGAGTGTTGAGATAGAGACTGATGGATCTAGGGGAGCACGTGGGCACCCTCATAGATAAAATTGCCAAGGACGGTGTCTTTTAAGAGATAATATATTACTTTAGAAATAAAAAATGAGAAGAAAGCAGTCTGTAGAGCTAGGGGAAGCTGTTCTGTGCAGAAGAAATAGGAAGGTCAAAAGTTCTGAAGTAATAAACAGCTTGTCCCCTGTGATTATCACAAACAGTTCAGTCCACAAGGGGGAAATAGAAATAGAAGCCAAAGTCTAATAAATAATGGATGGGGCAGAAAGAGAAAGGCTGAAAATTATGCAGAAGCCAGATCATGCAGTCTTCTAAGCAGTCAGAGAAGAGGGCAGAATTTAATGGAGTCTGGAATGGTCAGAGACTGGCTCTTCAATTTTAACATGTACACTGGAATAGACTTAGAGCCTATATGACTAGGAAAGAACTCTTAAGAGCTATATGCAAATATGTAAATTTTTGGGTATTTTTCTCTCATTCTCCTTATCATAATATTAAACAAGATCATACAGGAAAACACCGTACAAGAGAAGACGGTAAATTGGTATGTGTGTGTTTGCATGTGTGTGTTCCAGTTTTTACTGTCTTACCCCTCTAAAAGAAGGCAAATGATTTTAAACACATTTTATAAAATTTATAGAATAAACAACTACTATCCCTAAGTAGTCACAATAAATGTCATGAGTTTTTGTTAAAAAGAACAAAATTTTTTGATATAAATACTTTTCCTTCTCTAAATTTTTGAATTAAAACCAGGAACATTCCACAAAGACCACTCAATCATTTAGTGAAATAGTGTGAATTCCTCATATATTTTACCTATTGGAACAAGCTCATGAGAGATGATCTCAGAGTGTTCAGCAAAGGTGATAGATTTATCTATAAGAGCAGCCCTCAAAATCTTTGGGTTTTAGGACCTCTTAATACTCTTAAAAATGGAACACTCTGAAAGTTTTGAGTAAGTGAGTTATACCCATATATATTTACCATAGTATAAATTACAACTTTGAATTTTTAAAAAATCTATCTGTGAATTCATTTCGGAAATAATGATAAGCCCATAATACAACACCATAAATAAGATATTTTTAAAATAAAAATCTGTGTTTTCCAAAACAAAACAAAATTGCTGAGAAGACTGGCATTATTTATGTGTTTTATAAATCTCATTAATATCTTCCATAATAGAATTCTCATATCTATTTCTATATGCAATCTGTTCTAATATACTATCTTGGTTGACATATTTGAAAGAAATCACACAGATAAGTAGTTGGAAAAAGGAGGAATATTACAGTAGTCTCTCATATAATTGTGAATATTCTTCTTTAGTACCACACCAAAACCAAGTTGTAGTTCCTTAAAGGTTAGTTGCAGTGTGGAATCTGAAACTATACCAATGAATTTTTCTTACTCTGCTTCGTGAAAATCCACTAGTCTATCTTGCACTTTGAATGGATCTCTACCCATGCATTATGTTGTACTATTTTGCCTCAGTCATTTGGAAAATAACAGCTCACTGAGTTTTGCACATCCTTCAAATGTTTATACATTTCCTTATATGACATTTTAAAAGTAATATTCATTAATATCATCACCTTTCTTATTACAAAAATCTTTTTGAATTGGGAAATGATCAGTGTCTGAGTGTGACACACCATTACTTTTGCTCGATCCGTGAAAATGTGAACAAAGTACAAAAGGCAAATAAGATCTTACTATTATTACTAAAGTAATTTTGACACTGTCTACCCCTGAAAGTGTCTCTTGAAGCCCCACAAGGGTCTACAAAGCACATTTTGGGAACTGCTGCACTATGACACAGGACAAGATAAGTTTAGATTTTATTCTCAGAGCATTTGGAAAACACTGAAGGGTTTTAAGCAGAAGAGTAATATGATTTGATTCACAAATTTTTTAAAAATTGATCTGGCTGCTAACTGGGAAAGGGTTCCTTTTCTATACAATATTAATTAGGGAGACACTTGAGTATCTGTCTTGAGGAGAAAATGAGCATCTTCTCTTGAATATTGGCCCTGTGTACTGTGACATTACTAAATTTCCTTTATCAGCGTTAACAGCTTCTCAGAAGAGTTTTTTTATTTCCTACATAGGAAATCATGTTGTCTGACAAAAGAGACAGTTCTATTTCATCATTTTAAGTCTGAATGCATTTTATTTCTTTTTCTTGCCTTATTGCACTTGCTAGATGAAGCCATCTTACCTGGAAGTTTTTTTATCTGGCTGTTAGAAAAATTTCAATTATCAACATATTCTCTTTAATATATATAACACAATTTGTGTCCTTCAAGAAGTTAATGCATTTTATCTAAGTTGTTGAATTTATGGGCATAAAATTGTTCATAGTATTCCTTGACTATTCATTCTATGTCTATATGATCTATAGTGATGTCCCCTCCTTCACTTCCTATGTCTATAATATATGTTTTCTCTGTCTTTGTCTTTGCCATTCTGGCTAGAAATTTATCAAGTATATTGACCTTTACAATGAACCAGATTTTGGTTTCATTAATTTTCTCTATTGTTTTTCTATTCTCAATTTTACTGTTTTCTTCTCTTTTCTTTATTATTTCCCTGCTCCATGCTTTGCATTTAATTTGCTCTTCTTTTCCTAGTTTCTTAAAATTGTAGTTTAGATTATTGATTTGATGCCATCTTGTTTTCTACATAAGGACTTAATACTGTAAATTTCCCTTTAAATACTGCTTTAGTGGCATCCTACACATTTTAATATACTATATTTCCATTTTAATTTATTTTGAAATATTTTCTAGTTTCTCTCATTTATTCTCTTTGATTAGTGGGCTATTTAGAAGTATAACATTTTCTTTATAAATTGTATTAGTTTGTAGGGCTACTATAATAAAATAGCACAGACTAGATGGCTTAAACCACAGAAGCTTATTTTCCCATAGCTCTGGAGGCTAGATGTTCAAGATCAATGTGTCAGCAGACTGGGTTCCTTCTGAGAGCTCTCTCTTTGGCTGCCTTTGCTGTTTGTCCCCAGGATCTTTCCTCTGAGTGTGCAACCCTGGTGTCTCTTTGTGTGTCCTAATCTCCTCTTCTTATAAGGATACCAGTCGGATTGGATTGGAACCCGCCCTAAGGGCCTCATTTTACTTAATTACCTCTTTAAAGGCCCTATCTCCAAATACAGACACTTTCTGAAGTACTGGGTGTTAGAGTTTCCACACATAAATTTTGGGGCAACATAATTCATCCCATAATGAAAATATTTGGAGATTTTCTATATATCTTTCTGTTATTGATTTTCTAGCATAAGTGTGTAGTGGTCTGAGAACATACTTTGCATAATTTCAATTCTTTTAATTTTGTTAAGGTTTACTTTATCCCCAGAATATTATCTATCTTGATAAATGTTTCGTGTACACTTGAAATGAACATGTACTCTGCTGGTGTTGGGTGGAGTGTTCTATAAAAGTTAATTAGGTCAAGTTGGTTGATAATGTTGTTCAGGTTGTCTACATTGTTACAGATTTTCTGACCACATCTACCATCATTTACTGAAAGAAGAGCGTTGAAATTTCTGACTACAATTGTAGAGTAGTCTATTTCTCTTTTCAGTTCTATCAGATTTTGCATCTTAGCTTTTAAAACCCTCTTGTTAAGTGCACACACATTTAGTATTATTGTGTCATCCTGGAAAATTGACCTATATAATGTCCTTCTTTTATCCTTGGTAATATTCCTTGTTTTGAAATCTTTGATATTAATATAGCTACTCCAGCTGGGTATGGCTTTTGTTGTGCTATGATTACCCTTAGTGCATCACAGGCTTTAAATTACTCTACGTTATTTTGTGTTTAAAGTGGGGACTGGTTTGCCAGAGGATTTCTCTCAAGATCTACTTCACCCTAAAGTCTAGGTCTCCCCTTTGTGCATGTACCAGAGAGTGTCTCTCCACGCTCTCGTCCTTCTATCAGAAGCAGCTTGCTATTACTTGTTACTCACTGCTTGTTAGCCTGGTGGTGAAGGTGGGAGGAGAATGTCCTCTGTTGCTCTGATTTCAGAGTATGCATAAGTCGCAGACATGCGTTTTTCCCTGGGTCTCTGGCATGGGGCATTGTCAGTGATCTGGTCCTGTTCACTGCTATAGAATTTCAATGGTCTAGGCTAAGGGTGATTTCATGTTTCTCTGCAGGGGGTTCCTTTCCCTTAGCTTTAGCTCACCTTCATAGTGCCCCAAGGGCAACAAAGCTTTCTACTCTTTTCAGGTTGCCGAAGGCTTTTGCTTCATAGAGAGACACGGAAAATGGATCTGGACCAAGCCTTGTGCCTTTTTTGCAGTGGCTACAATTTCTCTTCTCCATGCTTGCATCAAGAGGAACACTTTCTCAGACTTGTCCTGCCCTCAGTCTTTCTTGTGAGTATCCAGTGAAGTCAGTGGAGAAGAGCCTGTAGAGTGGGTGTGAATTTTCATTATGTCTGCAGTTATCAGGGCTTCTGTATTCTCATGATAGCCCCTTTAGCAATTTGTTAAAAAACTTTTAAGTGAAGGAAATCTTATTCACTTTTATATCATCTGCCCCAGGTAAACAGTGCTCACAGTGTGTCTCTTCTTTGATGCATCTGCATTTCCTTAGATTTTGGGTGAGTTATGTGGCTTGTAACCTCAGCTCTCTGATGGGCTCAAGAAAAGCTGGGAACTTACATTCTCCATCATTGTTTTGTTACATGCATAGGTATGATGCTCTTTCTAGCTTGTATACCAAGCAGACATCAAAAGTCTCAGCATCTACTTTTGAGAGTCCAAAATGGGAAGTTCCCATGGAATTCATCTTTAGATTCAAAACTCATTATATCCTATTTTGAACTACTAGATACAAACATGCTTGAACAACTAGATATAGCTTTATTTTTGGACAGGTTCTTCATGACATCACGATGTTGTAAGATGTGCCCTTGATATCACACTATTAGGAAAATATCCCTACATGGTTGTTATTCAACTCCAATCTTTATTTTTGTTTACAAAGATAATATCATTAGAGAAATTTGTAACAAATATTTTTAATTCTTGGGAAGACAAGATAAATGAGTCTTTTTTTATATGTATACTTTCTTCCTTAAATAGCTCTAGCAAATATTGATTTGCTCTTAGATAAACTTCATAATGTACCAGTAGGTTGAGTTCTTTTTGCAATGAAAGATCCAATTACTTAATATAACCCCATGAAATTCACCAACTATGAAATTGAAATGATTTTGTTTACAGGTCATCTTTTAAACCCTCTTATCTATAGGAAGTTAATCAGCCAATACTTTGAAAGAATGACCACTTACGATAGCATGTAACTTCCTCTAGTCATTTCCATGATTTCATCCTTGCGGTCTTTCACGTCTCAGAAAGATTCTTTCCAAATTCAGTTATTCCTTTGACTATTCTTTCCGTTTGAATTATAATGCTTATATGTTTACCATTAGCGAATTTAGTGTCTTGGTTACTTACCCCAAGAGAAAATTTGAACTTAGGTAACTCCATAAAGTCTTCATGGAAGAATGAAACTGAAAATTTCTCTCTTTTAGTAGTATTTTTTTCAATGGATTCTTTAACAGACTCCAGCTTTAATTATAATAGGAGAATCTTTAATTTTCCATTTTAACTCTCTTCTAGGGAAATTCTCATTAAATAACAATGATGACTTGTTGAACAGCTAAAAAGTACTGTGCATTTTCAGGAGTGGTTGTTTTGCAATCACTACAACTCGTATTTTTATTGCACCTGACCTATTACTTATTGTTCTATTTACTTGTTTTTCTTTCTTAAAAGCATCTGATGAGGGGACCCACTCGGTGGCGTAGTGGTTAAGTTTGTGTTCTTTGCTTCAGTGGCCCAGGATTTGAGAGTTCGGATCCCAGGCGTGGACCTACACACTGCTCATCAAGCTACGCTGTGGCAGCATCCCACATAAAAAAATAAAAGAAGATTGGCACAGATATTAGCTCAGGGACACCCTTCCTCACCCCTCCCTCCAAAAAAAAAAAAAGAAAAAGAAAAAATATCCAACAGAGATGCCACTTCCAGTAATAGTGGACTAGGAAATTCAGAAAAACTTTCACACTGAGAGAAAAGCGGGAAAAATAAATTCGAAGACACCAGAAAGTTAAAAAGCTAATAAGGACTTATCGGGTCAAGATCTAGGAAAGTTAGAAAGGAAAGGAACCTTGAGACGTAAGCCCATCATTTTAGGCTGCTCTCACTTAAGAGGTTTTTTTACTTAGGCAATTTTGTTGACTACTACAGAGATGGCTGACAGGTTGAGAAACTGAACAAAGCTCTGAAATCCTTAAGAAACTTGAGGACAAAAACCGGAATCCAGGGCCCTCAGGCATTACGGGTAGGTCCTAAAAGTCTGCCTGCCAGCAGTAGGGTTAATCAGAAATAGGTTAGTCTTTGCAGGGATAGGAGGCTCAGTTTCAACGCATCTCTTTGGAAGAGGATTACGTGATCTGAAATTGCAAGTGCCCCTAGCCATATGCAAGAATGAAAGTATATTCTCTCTAAAGGAAGGTATAATAATTCAAGACCTTCAAATTATTTCTAAATACTATAAAGTCTGGCACTTTGTCAAACTAACAAGGTATATAATATGACTACATGTTTTAGAACCTAGGAAAACAATGGAAGTAGAAATACAGCCTCGGGTAATCCAGAAAATGGAATGATGAGACAAAGAATTTTAAATGGCTGAACTTGCTATGCTTAAGGATTTCCAAGAATATTGAGTAGTTTGATGGAGAACTGGATATGCAAAAAGAAGACAAATGAAAATTCAAAAATTGAAAAGTTCAGTAAACGAAATTTAAAACTCTGTGTGTTTACCATTAGATTTGATACAGATACAGAGAAAATTACTTGCATAAAATGTAGGACAGAAAAAAATATCTAAAAGAGGCATGGAAAACCAAAAGGATGGAAAATGCATTAAAAAAGAGGAAGAGAGAGGGATAGATGATACATTGAAAAGGCTTTACATGCGTGAAACAGGAGTTGTAGAAGAGAGAGAAGACCTTGTAAAGCGGAAGCAATGTTTGAAAAGGCAGTGCTACTGAGGATTTTCTGAGATTAATAGAAGATATCAAACCTCCAATTCAAGAATCTCTGTGAACCCCATGCAGAATAAATATGTAGAAAACTAGAGCAAACTTGCAAATAAGCAATTATAGAGAGGAAATTTTTTAGGTATCTATAAGAAACATATTACTTTATAAAGAGCAAAAATTAGCTTGGCACCTGTCTTCACAATAAGAGGAGTCAGGCGACAAAAGAAATCATGCAAATCAAAGTTATGAGAGAGCAGACTCTTAGAGGGAGGCAGAGAGGCAATGAGAAAGATTTCATGTGGTCCATGAGACAGACAAGAGAACAACGCCCCTAGGTTCCAGGAAGTTTTATGGTAAACTCTATTTTTTCTTTAAATGAATTTCTAGAGACTCTGTTTGAAACAAAGCAGCCTCACTGAAAGACAGCTAAGACTTTGGTTAGAATTAGCAAAAATTGAAATGAGGATGACACTTGGGATGCTGCTCTGTAATGGTTATTCCTTCTCTCTTGTAAGATAAAAATGCTCATAACAGACTATAACTATAACAGACTGTCTTAATAACTCCATGTTCCTTTCATAAGATAGGCTGGGTATCTCTAAGAAGGAATTCAAATGTAGAGTGTCTACAAATGTTTGAACTAAAGTCTCTTGTGGCTTTGAAAGCATGCAGGCTTATTATTTCTGCTCCCATAAGGAAGCAGGAAACTATTGCTTCTCAAGTGGCCTTAAGAGTTTTGCTGGATGCCACCAGTGTTTCAGCATCTGCTAGAGGGAAATTCTAAAAGTGGCCAGTGCAATTCTGCTCCTTGGAATGGTATCCCAGTTGGGCCTTCAGAGGTGGAGCAGAGGAAGGAAGCAACTCTAGTCTTCCTAACCCCTAGATTAGCAATGTCCGCTCTAGGTCTTGAAACATTTGCAGGATTGAATGGACCATTTTCAGGTAGCCGGCTAGAAGCATTGCAGTTACCATTTGGGTTTTGTTTGACAGCATTTGAATAAAAAAAGAAAGGGCATAATCAAACTTGTATCCAGTATTTCTCCCTGATGTCAATTAAAAATATATATTAATGTATAGTCTGGCTCAGCAAAGGAGGCAGCCCCTAATTTGGTAACCACAATGGTCCACTTTCAGCCTGGGCTGAATGCATTTAGCATCAAAGGAGAAAGAGACGTTGCAGTCAGTGGTTCTTAAAGTATGGTCTGGTAAAACCATTGTCATAATAACACTAAGAGGTAATTTGCCTTTACATTCATTTTCTCGCAAATATGCAATGAATTTCCAGAGGCTATGTGGCTTGTGATCACACCAGGTTGAGCACAGAAGTAGATGCGAGCATCCAGTTGTCTTCTGTTAAGCAAGGTATTGAAGATATTTGAAAATCTAAAACAAAAAAAATAATTTTTTAAAAATTTTGGAGAATAGTTATTTTTCAAAATAAGTATGCTTTTATGTTAACATAAAATGAGTTTATTATTGGTATTTTTAAAAGAATGAATAAATAATAATTAATAAATAAATAGTTCTTTTTAAAATGCCTGTTTTTATTTCTAATACAGTATGTATTAATACATATAACTCACATAAACAAAAATTCTTTGGAATCCTCCATAATTTTTCAGAATTTTTGGAGATTCTGAGATCAAAATTTTATAAACCTTTATATTAGATGTTTCTTAATAAAATGACCAGTCCTTTTATTTTTTTATATATTTTCTATTAAAAATATCTATACTTCACATGTAGTTTATTTTAACAACTCTCTTAGATTTCTTCCAGCAATTAAAAATATCAGATTCTGGTTAACATTTTCATATTGACTAGCTATGTGATTTTTTTGTTCATGATCTTGAACCCAATTTACGCCATTATTATTGCAAAAAATGTGCTCATTCCATGTGCATACTTCCTGTTACTATGCACAGCCACCAAACACCATTCAGGGTATGTCATTTTCCAAAAATTAGGAGGTATTAATTTTTGTTGGCCAAAGTCTTTTCATTTTAAGTCAAGTACAATTTATTGAATATTTACTGTATGTTTTTTGTAATCAATGTAAATAAAATAAACAGTATGATAGAACACTCTATTTTCAATTGCTTAGGAAATAATACATAAAATTACTGAAGAATTAGGAAGTAATATATAAGCAAAATAGTGCCTTAAATTGAAAAAAAGTTTTTAAATGTAAAGGAAAGATTGACATTCATTGTAATTATTTTTTAAAGGTTTCAGAAAGGTGAAATTCAAGTTGGGCTTTGAAGGAAGTAAAAGATTTGAATAGATGTAGCGAAGGGACAGATGTTTTATTGTTTAGCGAAATAGTAAGATGAAAACCACAAAGAGTGGGAATAGCAGGGCAAGGACGATGAACATTGTCTCAATTTAGGGAAAATGAAAGGTAAATTCCATTTGTGAACTGATAGAAAGGGGAGTAGATATGCCATTGGGGAAGAAATAAAAGTAAGTGAAATATGCCACATTTAAGAACATTTCAATAGATAGAAAATAAAATGTAATCATTCGTTTATTTATTCATGTCACAAACACTTGTTGAGTGTCTAACACAGCCAGGTCATATGCTAGATGATTGGTATCCAGTGGTGAACAAGACAGGTGAAGTCGTCCTCGACAAGCTCACTTGGCACTAGAGGATCATATCATGAACAACACGTTGAGAATGGAACATGGAATAATTGAAGCTATCTAGAGGAAATACTCGGCTAAGTATAGACATTCTCTATGATTACTTTAGTCATAATATTGTAGCTTTCCCTATTTTTAAAATATTAGACCAATATGAGTTTTATTATTATTTTATTAGATATAAAATTTTCCCAACAGGGTACATAATATACCTAACATTTGTGATAGGTTTTATGTCATATTTTATGATTTACTCACACGCAATGGACACCTCACCATCTATCACTTATTTGCCTATAGTTTGTAGCCTAGGGTCATTTTGTTTCACAGTTTTATTGTTTCAAAGATAAAATCAATCAGTAATTATTTACTGACTGTGTGCTATTGTTTAGGAGAGATTTGGGGCCAGGCCTTGAAGAAGAAAGATGATATAGAGAGAGATGAGCAGTAAGAGAGTAGACAATAAAGGCTTTATTAGTACAAGAAAAGCGAAAAAATTCAAGACACAAGCAGAGAGATAATCCTGCTTAAAATAAAGGGAGAATAATATTATGAATGAGGAGGAAATAGACTTGGGCATACTATGGGGAGCCTAAAAGTTTATCAGAAGGCTTCGAGCTTGAGTCAGTGTGCAAGAAGAAACCATCAGAACTGTGTACTGGTGGAACTGACTTGATAAAAGTGGCATTTTAGGAAAATTTATACGGTTCCTCATCCATTTTATTTCCTAATTGTCTATCTTTTCTGAAAGGTAAAACAACCTGAATTAAAATAATAACAATAAAAATGCTATATTTTATATCCTGCTGAAGATGTACTGTTCCACAATGTCATCAAAGGTTTTTCCTGGGAAGGCCCTTCTCTTTAGATTCTCCAGTTTAGCTACTCTTGTCTTCAAAAAATTTTAATCTCCCAAATATACATATATATATATATATATGTATACACACACACTCCAAGTGTGCACATATATTTTACAGTCTTACAATCTATGACTTTCTAATATCATTTCTTATATTATTATTTTCGTGTTAGTCTGATGAGTTTCAATACCAGAAACAGTAGTGAATGTGGACAGGCATTTACCCCAAATTGTGTGTTAATCAGAGCAAAGTAATTTAAAGCTATACTAATTTTAAAAAGGCCTAATTCTACGGTCTTAGAATTTATAAAATGTTTCTTTTATTTTTAAAAAAGAATAGCAAGATAATAGAATTGATTTCCTGAATAAGTGATAGCATTTGCTTATTTTGGATGTTTCAAATCGGATAAGAATGTAACGTATTTAGATAATTTAGGAAAAGTATTAAATGATTTTGATCATTAGATTAGGACAGATCTGATCAGTGCTGACAAATATCTTAATCACTACTATTACCCAATCTTCCAATCCATGTCTACACCTGACATATTAATCATTTGCAACTGAAGCTGGATTAAGCTTCAAGATTCTTTTCAAAACAATGATCCACCATTTTTCTCTCAATCCATTAAAGTTGGCATAGGAGATAAAATGGAATTCCTCTTTTTAAATGAAATGATATGTTGATGTTATTTAAATTCCTGAGATTATTTCTTGCAAGTTGAAAATTATAACTGGAGGGTCTATGAACTTAGATTTACAAATGCTACATGAGTTTGTTCCAGCTTATTTGCCCATATTAATTTGGGGAAAAAACCCTTTCTCTTAGAAGAGAAAAGAAACATTTTGCATACTCTTTTAAACTTTTAGCAACTTCTGCTTCCTTAAGTTGTAACAAATCAGCAACTATTTTAGAAAGCATGATATAAGTAAACCTAACAATGTTTAACCGTATCGTGAAAGAAATTGTAATCATTCTCCTAATTGATAGGGCAAAAATGTATACCCTATGGGTTTTTCTTCTTGCTCTTTTAAAATACTTACGTAGATAGTTTTAAAGTACATTTCGCATTTCTATTAGTGACTACAAAGATGTGGTATTCAAATATAAAACAAGACATGCCAAACATAGAAAAAAAAAACATGGCATTCTCTGAAATTATGAAGTTCCATGTTTCTTAAACATATATGTCAGTCAGGGTTCTCCCAAAAAACATGCAAACACACACACACACACACACACACACATTTATTTTAAGGAACTGGCTCATGTGATTGCTGGGGCTGGCAAGGCTGAAATCTATAGAACATGCTAGAAGGCTGGAAACTCAGGCAAGATTTAATGCTGCAGTCTTGAGGTATAATTTCTTTTCTGGGAAACCTCAGCTTTTGCACTTAAGGCCTTTAGTTGTTTGAATGAGGGCCTCACCAAGATTGTTAAGGACAATCTTCTTTGGGTAAAGTTAATTAATTGCAAATCTCAACCATATGTACAAAATGCCTTCACTGCAACACCTAGATTAGTGTTTGCTTAGCAAACTGCGTACTACAGCCTAGCCAAATTGATACCTAAAACTAACCATCACAATATATTGCTGCATTTTCCTCTGTATGATAAAAGTAAGAAAATGGGAAAAAGAACAGGACCAGAAAGAAAATGGAAATGATTGTCCCCAATGGAATGTTTAGCATTCATTATAATCAATAGAATGGAATTTAACATAATTAATGCAAAGCTCAAGTTCAGTTCAGATCGAGACACAGACTCATGCAGCATTTTGCTAGCCACAAAGGCTCTGGGATTTGTCCGTAAAATGGTCTCAATGGCTTTGTAATCTGAGAGAAGACATGTATGTGAATTACCTTTGGCATCAAGTGGCAAGTCTGAGAGGCTACAGAAGCAACAACATTCCAAATAATGCATATGATAGCTATATTTTTCAGATCAATATATAGTCCTTTCAGGATATTCTAAGGACGAAAACTTTTCTAAGACATTTTTTTTTAGAAATACCTTAGCAATTCCTAGTGCATAAATTTAACTCTCCCACAATTTACTCCAGTTATTTCCTTATCAGAATAGAAAAACAATGATTTAAAAAACCCAAGAAAAAGCTTCTCAACATATTGCCAGCCTATGAAAGTTGGGCTCATTAGGAAAGATGATTTTGCTGGGAGAGGACTGAGCATAAGACTGCCCAGGGCAGAGTCACATTTCTTTTCCCCTTTTTTGGTCTGCATTCTCTTGACAGAATCTGTGACAAGAAACTGAACAGTTGTGTTGTTCCCAGATTGAAGGGCTTGTATTTGTAGCAGTCCCATCTTTTGTTAGCGGTAAGCACTAGCGCAAAGTTGATGGACGACACCATTATCCACTGATAGTCTTAAGATCATATTACCCAGATAATCTTCTTGTCTTTCTTCTCCAAAACTCTTGGGTAGGATCCAGGAAAAGAAAGAGGTGCTGAATTACTATATTTGTTATTGTACAGAGCTGTAACTCAACCCTCAGTCTCCTTCAAGCCATCAGGGCTAATTGACAGCAAGGTTTTATATCTAGATTTGTTCCCATTAGAAGTCCTTGTGTCCTTGACTACACAGGTAAGGTAAGAACTTTAATTACTGCAGTAATTAGATGTATTTGAGGCAGCTGTGCATTGGTTCTACCAAAACTGAAGCTCAGGAATGAGCTAGCTATCTTTCTGCAACATCGATAGGGAAGCTGTGCTTAGTGGCATTTTCTGAAAAATCAAAAACATGGCCAATAGGCAAGAGAGTAGCTTCAGTCTAAGGCTCTTCAATTCTAATCACCATCCTCACTTCATCCCTAGTAAACTATTTATTTTTTTTTATAGCATTCATTTATTATCATACCAGGGCACTGAGATCTGTAAGGAAAATTCTGTGAGAGCCACAGGATAGCTTCAAAAACTCCATAGCCCTATTGTGCTAACAAGACACTAAAGAAAAAAGTTTTTAATGTGGTAAAATGATAAATCAATTGATTAGGTATAATGTGTTATCATTTGATTTAGTTGCTGTTAAGAAAACACATTCAGAAAAACATGTGCCACCAGAATGTACATGGTTTTCCACCTTCATTAACTCAACCTTGCCTTGCCTGATCAATGCTGGAAAAAAAGAAAATTTTTCCATTGAGATTATTCACACTCTCCTAAAAAGAGTATATTAAACACATGGAAGATATGAAGAATTAATTTTTTTGATTGAATATTGAATGATTGAAAACCTTTCAAAGTGTAATTATGAAAATCATGAATATAGATTAAGAATTTATAGGCTATACGTGCTTTAAAAAGTTATTTTGTCAATTCAAAATTACTCTTTCACAACTTGAAAAGCATTGATCTAATGTGTTCTGTAATCTTATGAGCTGAAGAGAAGACTAAAGTCAATTTGATTCTTATTTCTTTGTAAATGACTTGATTTTTCCCTTCTGTATCATGTATATATTGTATATTGTTCCTATCACCAATTGCTCTTCTGGTTGTTCACTGATGCATAAAAAAGCCGTGCCAAAATTTAGTGGCTTAAAAAACAACTATCATTTATTTATTTATTTATTTATTTTATTTTTTTTAAAGATTTTTTATTTTTTCCTTTTTCTCCCCAAAGCCCCCTGGTACATAGTTGTACATTTTTTGTTGTGGGTCCCTCTAGTTGTGGCATGTGGGACGCTGCCTCAGCGTGGTTTGATGAGCAGTGCCATGTCCGCGCCCAGGATTCGAACCAACGAAACACTGGGCCGCCTGCAGCGGAGCGCACGAACTTAACCACTCGGCCACGGGGTCAGCCCCACAACTATCATTTATTTACTCACAAATCGGTATTTGAGGCAGAGTTTGGCAAGGATGGCTAATTTCTGATGTACACAGCATTAGCTGAAGTGGCTCAGCTGAGGCTGCGACTCCACTTCCAAGATGGCTTCCCTCACATGGCTAGCACTTTGTGCTGTGTATCAGCAAAAAAGGGAGAAGAGAGAGGCACACTGTTTCTACTGTTTCATCATAATTCTGAAATCTATGCGGGTACAGATTCCAGTTCATTCGTTAGGGCTTAGTACTACTGCTTAAGAATGATTCTCCATAGGTTTTTGTTCTGACCTTTAGGCTCTTGGTTTTACCTTCTGAGTCGTTCTTTCTTTTCCGTAAAGAATGGCTTTCGGTTGCCACTGAGTAATTTTATCAGCTTGCTTTACCTCATAGAGGTTCAGAGAACTAAAGGTCATTTTTCCGTTTGTCCTGTCACTGTTCGTTTTAGTCCAAGGCAGCAGTGTTTCCAACCACACGATCCCCTGAAAAATTTGGTGGTGTTTTTATGAATTTTACTGTTGTTCATTTAGCCAGTCATATCCAACAATCTTTTGAGGTAAGGCCTCCTCCATCTTTGCCTTTTTGGAAGACCTGATATACAGTGCCCTTAAGAATTTTACCCCTATGGTTTCATGGATAAGATCTGCGAGCTGTACCCTTAAGATTCTTAGAAGACTTTATCTGACTGAGAGAATTTCTGAGGCAATCCTTAAATCTTCAGAAGTATTAAAAGTGATGCCGTATTCCTACCTCGGATGTGATATTTGCTCTGAAGTTCATTCTCATTTGGGGATCTTGGAGAAGCCAGTAATATGAAGTATTTTTGTTTTTGAACTCAGCAAGGCCTGGTAGTTTATATCTTCTGTTAATTTCACTTGACAACGAAACAATAACTTCTAATTCACTTTTTTTTTTCTCATTTTATCAAAATCGGTGAAAAGGAGCGAGGTGGCAATTTCAATAGTCCGCCTAGGAATCTCCTTAGCTGGATCATCCAGTTCATTAGATATATTTTTTATCTTCCTCTTTACCAAAGGCAAATGTGGTTACACTTTTGGCTGCTATCTAACACGGGCCGCCTTTCCTCCAGCTTCCAATAATATTTTCTTCATATCCTTTAAGCCATGACTAACAGTGTCCCTGAGTGCCATCAAAGATCTGTTAATAACCTCTTCAAGGCTTTTAATCTTTCCCTAACACCTTCCTCAAAGTTCTTCCCACTTCCACCTGCTACTTGACCCCCAAGCAACATATTTTACATTTTGTTATGATGACGCCCTACTTCTGATTAGTGAAATTGGTTCTGGTTATCTATTGCTACCTCAAAACTACCCCAAAACTTAGTGACTTAAATACAGCATTAATCTTGATCGTGATCTTCCAACTTGGTGAAGACTTAACAGAAATAGCTCCTCTCTGCTCCATTTGGCATCGGTTGGGGCAAAGGTTAGGGAATGGGCACACCTGAAGACTTGCACGTTCATATCTCTGCCAGTAGATGCTGGCTGTCAGCTGAGACTAGCTGGTTGTGGGGACTGGAACACCTATACGTGGCCTCTCCATTTGACTTGGGTTTCCTCACAATATGGGGGCTAGGTCCATGGGCAAGCATCCCAAGAAGAGAACCAGACAAAAGCCATATCACCTTTCATGACTTAGACTCAGGGGTTACATAGCAGCGTATCTGCTGTATTGTATATACCTACACAGTGAAATAGGTTCACACAGTTTCAACGCAGGGGAAATAGACTCCATCATTTTGTGAGGGAATAGGAAAGTTCTGGAATGACGTATGGGCTTGGAAATATTGCTGTGATCACTTTTGGAAAATACAGTTTGTGTCAACTCTGCTTCAACCATCGACAACGCTTTCATTTATTTTCTGTGTTTCAGAACATTGCTCAGTTTCTTATTTTCTCACTTATGGCTAATTCTTGTTTGCTTTTATGGGTTCATATACTGAGCCATTCTCTCGCTGACATTACGCTTAAGTTTCGTGAGACAAGATAGGCAAATGCATGGCTCAGATGATCATTTTAAACTGGAAGCCTTTTCATTTTTCTCTAACCAGCATTACTGATGATTTTGAATAAAAATCATTTAAATTGGGTTGCCTTTTAAAATCAAAATTTTATATTAAGTGTGGAAATTACATTCTAGTAATGTGTGGATAAAATACAGCTAGTTCTATAGATGAAATAAAATTAGCAGCAAATTAAAATTAAATAATATTCATTAGCAAGTCACATCTGGACAAGTAATCAATATCACCTAAAATAAGGAGATTCTTACTAAACTCTTAACCAACAGTAATAAATCGTTTAAAGTCCTAGAGCAACAACAGGGATCATAATTATAAACAAATGTAAAAATCCTAAGGAGGAACATTTTAACCATTCGCTAAACAATCCTCTCCATATTCTGATAATATTTCAATAGTATTTCTTCCATATCCTGCTTAAAACTCACCCAATAGATGTAACAATAGATGTAGCTTCTATGGACATCTTTAAATTTATTCTTGGTCCCTGGAAACACTTCACTGTGTGCTAAGGTGAAGTAAATATATTAGCTCTAGAGAACATATTTCATTTTTAGAGTGTCAGAATTACTTAGAACTTACCCTACAAACTTTAGCAAGATGCTTAAAAGTAATCTTGAAGCCTACATAAATCTAGTCCACTAAGGACCAAAAGACCAAATTCACTCATCTTTTGCAATATCATTGGAACACTTTTGAGGTGATCTAGAGCCTCCTTAGAATTACAATGTCTACAAATATAATTTCTGCATCATCATACCTGATCACATATCACTTTTAAATTTTCAATAAAATTTACGTTTTTTTATTCCACAACAAAAGTGCCTTCATTTAAAAACTAGAGTCAAACAAAATGAAGAAAATTAAAAAGACACAATTTCACTTAAAGAGATAATCATGCTAATATTTTATCAGTATCCGTCTATTCAACTGCTTCCTTGTTCTTCTTCTACATGCCTCCCTCTCTTCTTTTGTTTCTGCCTTTCCTCTATAATTATCATACACAGTATTTTTTGTCTTCTTAACAGTCACTGAGCTAGAATGTCATGATTCAAAAATTTATATAGGGGCCGGCCCGGTGGCACAGCGGTTAAGTTCGCACATTCTGCTTCCGTGGCCCGGGGTTCACCAATTTGGATCCTGGGTGTGGACCTCTGCACGGCTTGTCAAGCCATGCTGTGGCAGGGGTCCCGCATATAAAGTAGAGGAAGATGGGCGTGGATGTTAGCTCAGGGTCAGTCTTCCTCAGCAAAAAGAGGAGGATTGGCAGCAGATGTTCGCTCAGGGCTAATCTTCCTCAAAAAAAAAAGAAAAAAATTTCCTATACTTAAATGTGATAATATTCTACCCCAATATTTAAATAATTTCATATGTTTAAACATATGAAGTTTATGTATCCATTCCATATGTTTAAACATCTACTGTCATAGATAGTCATACATGCCTTATTAGCATGGCCTTCCAGCTGGAGATTTTTGAATTGGAAACTGTAGTTAGGATGCTGGTCGTGTGGCCTCATTTGAGCTCTTAAGCTCCCTCCAAGTCTGAAGGGAAAAGAGTAAATCATGATATCTATTTAAAGTGAATGTATTTCTGATTATGAAATCCATTCAATTTAAACACATTTAAAGAGTCATTTATGCTTTATGAAAGCACAGACACAATTCTAGAGGAAAATGGGTTGCACTAGTGATTTTTATATCACAGGTATGTTTGCTTCAAAATTCGATTTATGTTATTTAAAAGTTCTCCTTTTGCTACCTTTCAGCCCTGACTTCAAATCATTGTCGCACTCCCACTGTTTTCTGACTTCTTGAGAGCCACCAAGTTAGTATGCCATGATCAAAAACCAGTGTGCTTGAACAAGTTAACTGCTCAGTAAAAACAGTATCTCTAGGAAAAGAGAGCAGGCGCAAGGACAACTATGTCTAAGATTTTTGTGGTGGCAGAAGGATTTTTTTTTCAAACTTCAGATATTCAAGGGGAAGCTCAGATAGCAGAAGGTACACATTTTAAAGCTGCTTTCAAACAGAGATGTTCCTTTCTGTTACCATGACCTGAATGAGAAAGAAATTGTAGGGGTTAACTGACCAATAAATGGATTTTAAGCATTCAATTTAGTTGGACTTTCTCCTTTTTCATTTGAATCTTGTTTTGATTACCATTTTTCAGAGGCTTTCAAATGTTTTCCATTTATCATAAGGGCCTTCTTTTCTACAGCACAGCACCTCCTTCCTGCGGGTACATCCCAGCAGGACGCCAGCCTTTACAGAGGAGGATGACTCCTAATCGGCCAGTTTTTCAACTGCAAGTGGAATAAAGGCTAATTGCAGCAAACCACCGCAGTTTAGTAAAACTAGAAGTCTCCTGGTCAGTCAGACAAATCCATTAGGATTTTATTGGGTCCTAAAAAGAGTTATGTGATTCCCTAGGATCCAATCCTTGTCAATCAGGCATGGCAAATTGGATTCTTGAATAGGGAAATCCCTTAGGGAGAGTAGATGTTATCTAGATCAGATGCAGTGATTTTTTCAACTCTGTGCTCACTAGGTTCTGTTCTCTCTTTAGTGAACCAATAAAACCATAATAAGTATTGATTAACCCATTACTGAGCATTATCCACTGGCTTCAGCCCGGCTGTATTTAAACACTACAGTACACTGTCACAGTGCCACCGTACAGACGCATGCCTTGCTTTGGCCCTCTTGCCAAGATGGTACCAAGTGTATTTCCTTTTAATGCAAACTAAATATTTCAGTTATACTACCTCTGTTAGCTTCCAAGGTGTTCTGCTGGTTTTCTGAAGAAAGAAAATCATGCGATGGTCTCCGGAACAATTAAATGTATGCATTAATTCAAGTGTTTGAATATTTTCAGATTTTAGTCGATGTTTTCCACTGCAGGAAAAAATAAAAACTTCATGGTAAGGCCTAATAACGTTTTCCAAGTTGATAAACTATCTTTTACATTAGTCTTGCATGTGTATCTTTGAACAAATTGTGTAAACTTCTAATCATTTATGATGTAAATATAGGGAGTTTTTATTAGCACACAGCTGATTTCATTAACTATTGAAAATGTCATAACATTCAGGAGACCTCGACACTATAGTCTGTCTGCTGTTATGAAGTTTTAGTGGAGCTGTTTAAGATTCTCCTGGAAACTGTTCACATATGAAGATGAAATTTCTGGCAGGGCTGATGTACAATATTTTCAGAATTTCCTCCGAAGTACTAGCTTGTTCGTGGCTCTCCGTTCTTCTTTCTGTGTGCTGCGAGTGCTACTTAATAGTTAGAAATGCAAAGATCAGCCAGATAAATTAACTTTGATTAGAGGGGACAAGGTCATGTGCTGAATGGAGAAAGGTCAATCTCAGGCATCAGAGCAAAACGCACATTTTTTCTACATTTGCATGAATTATTATGCTTTTAGAAACTATTTTCTTTCATATTTATTCTGACGACATACACAAGTTTTAGGGAAAAAATGTGCTTTGAGAAATTGATGTGTATTTATGTTATTTTGGAGTTTATAGTTTCTAAGCCTATATTGCCTTTTGTGTTCATTACAGAATAGTCATTTGATCAAGTGATTTTCAATATATTGTCAAAATAAATTACATTCACTTCATTAGATGTACAGGAAGTGTAGCTAAAGCAGGGACAAGTATTAATTTAGGACTCTGCAGAAACTGACACTCCATCTTATGACCCTGAGGCTGTATTATTCAAGATACCTAGTGATGGAAGGAAGTCTGTCTCCATAGCAATTACCTAAATCTTTTATCAGTCATTTCTGGAAAGAAAATTAGAGCAATTGTGTCAGGATGGTCATATGGGCAGAAATTGCACACTCATTCAAACCACTTATGGCTCTGACTTTGTCCTTGCTTGATTGCTGCTTTTGTTTACTACTCTGTGTTTGAAAGCTTGATTGGAGATCAGCAGATGTGCCAAAGTGTAATGACAAAAGGTTGGCCTTTTGTTTTCTTCTTCTTTCTTTCTTCTTTCTTTTCTTTCTTCCTTCCTTCCTCTTTCTTTCTTTTTCTTCCTTCCTTCCTTCCCTCCTTCTTCCCTTCTTTCTTTCTTTATTTTTCTTTCTTAGCAAAACTACTAAATTATACTGCTTCTGTCTATTAAGCAAATGATTCAGCTAAGTCTAACACTATTAAGGAAACTCAATTGGATATAGTTAAAATAAGTTGCAGCAGCTCTTCCACCTTATTAGTATTAAATTCAGTAATATTTAATAGGCAAGTGATTGCTAACTTGTAGAAAATACTGAAAAGAATGTGTCTTCTCTTACCATATTATGTGACATGTGAATATTAATCGATTAGATAATCATTGTCACACCAGTAGACTTGCTGGTGTGGAGGGCCATTGTCTAAATATGATTTTATTGATCTAGTCTAGAAGTTTTAAAAATATTAAAACAAATTAATAACCAAGGAAGAGTTTCAGTTGTGCTGTGGGCAAAGCTTCAAAACTCCCTCTGGACATTTAGATTTTTGCACCGTTGGATTTTGAAATAAGAATAAAAAGCTTAACTCGTGATCAATAAGAGTTGCAGTTTTCATTGAGTAGTACGAACAACGCAGTCTAAGCTTCCCCTTCAAGTTCCTTGTTCAGGAAAATTTACAATTAATGGCTTTCTACAACAGCAAAGATATCCTCTTCTTCATGGCTCAGCTAGGGACCTGCCAGACTAATCTATTCCCAGTGGGCTGACCATGGTCCTTTACTCTATCTGTCTTAGCATATTGATTTCTGAGCTGTCTTATTGGTTCCTAACATAATTATAGCAGGAGTGGGTCTCTTAGTACGGCTAATACATTTACACCATGGCATCTAGAGGAGCTTATTATAACGGCATCCAGTAGTGCCACTATAGTTAAGGGTCAGTTTCTATTTCTATTATGAGCCCCATTTTTCAGGGAGTTTATATCTTAGCAGTTTTAATTTATTTAAAGGGGAAAAACCCTGGCTTTCTGTCATTTAAGATCCACATATTTCTGCCCTTAAAAGATAATAAAACTGAAGTCTCTATGGTTGCCATACTTTTGACATTTTCAGGAAAACAAATGATACTTTCTATTCATATGGGATCTTTGACTTAGCAAATAATTTGACATGTAGTTCAGTTGTGGTATCAATAGAGGTGATTTTTATGCCCTAAACATTTTATGAATAGCATATATAATTATGTTTTCATCTACAAAAGGTATGATGACTCCCAGACTGCAAAGATTAAGGAAATGTTTATCCACCAAACACATAGAAATTTGACAGAAACAATATTTCTTGAAATAGAAAAATTGCCATTAAGATGATCTTTCACTGAAATATTCTTGACAGAGAATTCTTTCTAAATATGATAGCACAGTACATAAAGAGAGAAATGTAGCCCATAAGAACAATTTTTTCACTTGGCAGAATTTAAGGCACCCAGAAGATTTTAAACAATTGAATGATAGAAGTTCAGTTTGTATTTTTGTAGATTTGAAAAATATACAACTGTCTTGTCTCAAAAACAGTGTGATCAATTGGGAGTTAGGCAATCTGGATGTAGATGACAATTTATGGATGTGCATTTGAGACATAAATGGTAATGACTTATAAATGGACATTTCACTGAGGCATTGTGGCCTAGGATCTCCAAATTCAACACAAATTCCAGAACACATCAAAAATTTCCTGCTAGATTATATGTGTTTCCTCTGATCATTCTTAGAAGTGATGGAAGATGTTGCTTAAGATCCAAAGTGAATTTGTGGAATGGTTAAGTCACGATCTTGAAATTTTCCACATCTGTATTGCTATGCAAGCTCTAATTAAGTTATGGCAAAATGAAATTCATATAATAGCCACATTGGCTCTGGAATCATTTCTATCTTTTATATTTAACAACACTATAAGAAATTGATAATATGCAGAATATTACATATGCATTTTAATTTACAGTCCATCCCAGACTTAACGATTATTTGACTTACGATTTTTTGACTTTATGATGATGTGAAAGTGATACACATTCAGTAGAAACCATACTTCGAATTTTTTGAATTTTGGTCTTTTCCTGGCTAGTGATATGTGGTAGGATGCTCTCTCGGGATGCTGGACAGCGGCAGCGAGCTGCAGCTCCCAGCCAGCCACATGACCACAAGGGTGAACACCCAATATACTTACAACCATTCTGTACTCACACAGCCATACGCTTTTTCACTTTCAGTACAGTAGTCAATAAATTACATGAGGCATTCAACACTTTATTATAAAATAGGCTTTATGTTACATGATTTTGCCCAAATGTAGGCTAATGTAAGTGCTCTGAGCACATTTAAGGTAGGCTAGGCTAAGCCATGATGTTTGGTGGGTTAGGTGTATTACATGCATTTTCAACTTGCAGTATTTTCAACTTACCATGGATTTATTGGGATGTAACCCCATTGTAAGTAGAGGAAGATCTGTGTGTATGACTAATATATAATATATAAAATATAATATATATGTAGATAGATAAGCATTCCTGGTAACTCAAAATCTACTTTTCTAAGGAAAATAAAGTTATAATCTGAACATTCACTTCTAAATTGGACATTTCTCAGTTATTGTACTTCCCCCGCTGTAATACAAGGTTTCACCTGATATTATTGGAAAGTGGTTTGATTCATCCATTTCACCTATTTTTGTGCTAAACACAGAGAGTGGGAAAGCTTCAAAAATTAAAAAGAAATAAATCATCCCCAGTCTACAAAAACTCATAATTTAGAAAAGAGGAAAATGTTACAAAGGCCATAGTGGACATACGGAAAAATTATTGAGAGATTTTGACCACACTGGAGACAGATAATTCTGACAAAATGGATGAAGGAAAGTTTTGAAGAGGACGTAATATTGGAGCTATGATGTGAAAGATAAGTAGAAAGTTTGACCATATACTAAAGAGCTTCAAACTATCATGATTGATTGGTTGATCAGTTGATTTATCCATGTATTTATTTACCAGTCTAACAGTCTTCCTTGTAAAGGAGGCTCCTTTCAGTGTACTTACCTATGGCAACATCTATTGTTTTTCTCATTGATTTCTTTTACTTTATGGTAGATGAGGAAACCAAGTAACAGACATCAGGACTACACAAGGAACAAAAATTAATTAAAATCGCGATGGCCATTTGAATGGCTCTATTACGTGTAAAGTGCAAGTGCTTTAATTCATGTGCTTTACCATATCTATTTTAGACACTCTGAGCACCTCTTTTTTTAATTACTACTGCATTCTGATTATAGGAGGTTGCTAAATAGTTTAGTTCGGAGAAGGTGAGGTAGAAATTTAAATTAGAGTTTTTGGTTAGTATGTAAGCGTAGCAGAACAAATCTACTAGAACACCTTTTCTTCCTAGTAAATATCACAGTTAGATTTGTGGTGAATTGTGGCCACGTGACTGCTATCTAGTCAATGGGATGTGAGAAGAAGAGATGAGGGATATTTCTAAGAAACGGTCTTTAAGATGTGATTATACTTCCATGCTCCCTCTTTCGCTCTTCTTCTTTTTTTCATGTGGGGGAGAATGATTCACCCTGACCTGACATCTGTTGCCAATCTTCCTCTTCTTTTGTTTTTTCCCCAAATCCCCAGTGCATGGTTGTATATCTTAGTCATAAGCCCTTCTAGTTCTTCTATGTGAGACACCACCACAGCACGGCAACTGACAGATGGGTGGTGTGGTTCTGTGACCAGAAAATGAACCTGGGCCGCTAAAGCAGAGCGTGCTGAAATTTAACCACTTGGTCATCAGGGCTCACTCTCTTTGCTCTTCTTTAGGTTGGATAACATGGCCCTAGCGGGTGGTAGAACCACAAAATGGAAGGTACTTGAAGGTCCTGAATCATCATGTGAAGAAGAGCCATTCCTTTAAGCTTGCACTTTCACTGACCGTGAACACCCATATTATACATTATATGACAGTACACGAGGTGTACATGGCTGCTACTGGCACCCAGACCACCTAAATTAGTATACGTCATGTATCTATGGGCATATATAGAACTATATATATATTTATTATTGGTCCCAGTTTTAAAGATTCTATCTCACATTTCAATTTCCAGAATTTTCAATAATTTTACTCTTATTCTTAAATACATTTTAAAAGATACATTTCATTTTATTTATTTATTGCTTTTTTTGCTTTATTTGTTTTCTCCAAAGAAATCCTGAGGAGGACAGATGGAATAACTACATGGGATGCAGGGTTACTAACCAGTTTTAAATGAATTGACAAACTCTGTTCAAATAATTAATTAGTAGCTTCAGACAGGACTTGATCCAATTTCTGACCAAAAGGGCTAGTAGTTTTGTGTTCATATAGATTCATCCCAACTCGTGAAATATCGCTCTTTCTCATTATAGACTATAGTCTTTAGATCAATGTAAAGATACAGATGCATGTAATCAAGGAAATTAATTCAAGATTATGCTACCAACATGTGAATCTCTGAAGTTTACAAATTAGATAAAATTAGAGCAAACTTTAAAGACTTAGCATTTCAGCTGGCACTCTTGAGTCATTTAGATTTTCTCAGAACATTGCATAAAATATTATAGTGAGATTTTTTTCATACTAAAAATAAACTTTAGCTAGACATTTAACTTTTTTTTAAACCATTTTGTGGGTTCTGTATGAAGCATGGAATTGCAGTGGCACAGGAATTTTACAAATAATGAGGTGAAAACAGCTTAACCAAACTTTTCAAATCTTCAAAAGAATTCTCCTCTGGTTTATAATGGAAACGCCTACAGATTCTCAGTCACAGCAAGATGGCCGAACACTGTGGTAATACAATTCATATTCATAAAATAGGCCTTTTTCCTGGTAAAGATGGCTTTACATCTCCTGTCATAACAAAGAAGAATTGGCAACTATTTATTTCAGTGTTCCTAATTGTTGTCAAAATGTGACCTAAAAGTCTGACACAGAATTTTTCAAAGTCAGGCTTGCACAAGGCACGCGCATTTGTCAATGTTTATCCCACGTTCACCTATGCAGCAGCACTTGTGAAGGTCTGTTTTTATTTAATTCTCAAGATTTTGCTGTTAATGGGAAAACTGTCTCATAAATTAGGGAAGTGCTCCATTACAAGCCTGACAGAGATTGATTTTGGTCCTGCTATTGGTCACTCCCAGCAAGTGAAGGCCGCAGAAACCACTTCTCCAGCTAAGGCTCGTCACTTCAAAGGTGATCACAGAACAAGTGTTCATTAAGAAGGGAGAGAACGCTCAGCAACACACCGCTGTGTTGTTTGTGTTTATAGCAGTGATGGGCATGTGTTCCCTTGCTATCTAGATACATGCATTCCCGTGATAGGATAATGTAACTTTAAATACTTTGCGTATAGATTTTTCAAAAACGAAACAGGACAAACTTAAGGCTTCAGCCGTCAAATGTAAAGCCAGAATCTATATCTTAAAAGATGTGAAGTTGTAGCCACTACCCTGGAATTGCGCCAAATACAATTGCTCCCAACTGAAAGAAAATAGGCTCAAAATGTGCTCTTAAAAAAATCTAACCTGTTTCAGCCAAATGCCGCAAATCCTTTCCTGAAACTCACTAAAAGTAAGATTCAATCGACTAGAATTGTAAGATCGGTCCAAAATAAAATATTATAATAAAGACATACCTGAATTCTAATCCCTTGAGAAAGAAATTATGTTAGAGTTTAAATATAATTTTCTTTGGCTTTAGAATAGACAACCCATTTGAATAAAGTTCCTATTTCATTTTTTCTAATTTTCGAAATAAGTGCCTGGTATTAAAGAACATATTCAATGTGCTTAGAAAAACCCAGATGTATTTTCTGCTTAAAATAATGGGCAAGTGATATTTTGGATCACCAGCTACATTTGAAAGTAAAAGTAAAATGTACCCAAACTGTGATATCAGAGAAATCACCTATGATTTAATGCCCAGGAAAATCCATTCTTACTGTTCCAGCGTGCTGTTGCTGGCATTACAACCTCTTTCCTCTGAAGTCTCTACGTCATGATTTGGCCACTCAACAAATGCATTCTATTCCAGTTTTTTTTTTTTTTTTTTTGAGGAAGATTAGCGCTGAACTAACATCTGTGCCCATCCTCCTTTATTTCATTTGTGGGATGCTGCCACAGCCTGGTTTGCTAAGCAGTGTGTAAGTCCACGCCCAGGATCTAGGTTTTTGACAACAAAGTATTTGTTTCTGTAATTGCATGAGGCAGAATAAGCGCGAAAGTTAAAAAACTGGAGAACTTGGGGATAGTAAAGTCTCTTGGGTGACAAAGTATCTCGTTTATGATGCTTATTCAAGATATTATTAAGAGATTAAACAAAACAGTCTCGAAGTCTGATCTTTTGCTTTCTAGGATGAAAAAGGACATTTAAAGATATGTAAATATTGTATCATTTTAAGGTTCTGATATCTACTCATTTTAGCCCTCATCTTAGAGCTTCAAATTCGGGGTGTGCAGTAATTAAAGAAATGGTGTGTATAAAAGAGCTATTCTGTGTCTCTTTACCCATTCCCTACTAAGTTAAATTTCATTGCAAAATCTGAAATAGAAGCATAAGTGTTTCAAATTTCTTCAAAAATTATCTTTGATCTATATTTCTAATAATATAAAAACAAAATGATGTTACGTATGGTTTGAGAGTTTGTGTTTGTTTTGGATCAGACAATAGAGAGCTAGGATATTTGAGGGTTGTGTAGACAATAAAGCTTAACATCGTTTCCAGAGAACTGAAATACACAGTTCAGACTTTTTGGTGAGAAAAGAATAAAATTAATTTTCTTAGGAGCAAATATAAACTGAAAGTGATTTTAAGAGAAATAAAACGGTGACGCCCTAAAAGTGCAAGTTCCTTTTTTTTAAAAAAAAGTAGCATCACAAGACCTTGGGATTATTTTTCTGCTTTGCATTGTTTTCAAAGTCACTTAACGGCAAGCATGGAATATATACTGACCATGACTCTGTTTTACAAACAGGCTTCATGAAATAGCACTTTTGTTAGGAGCCGAGGATGAATATCGCTACAGTTATTAAATTACTGTTCTTTAAAAAACATTAGGCAAATAACAGGAAATCACGCTGTGCAGCAGGATAATATAATAAGGCTTCAATTATAAGAGTTATGAACAATAAGCGAGACTTTAAATGGCAAAGTTGAAAGTGGCCTTTTATTGTAACTTAACATTTTCATGGTTTAGAACTTAAATCACCATTTCTCCAGCAAAAAAGAAAGAAGGAAAGAATGCATTTATCTATATGGCATATATAATTTTTTATAAAGCTATAGGGTAAAAACATTTGAGGAAAATTACTTTGTAGTTTAATTGAATGAATGCTATTTACAGCTGCATTTTTGTTTCCAGTGATTAAACACTTTAACGGCTTCGCTAGTTACAAAGGACCCACGTCTCATGCTCCTCTTAGCCTTAATTTACTTTTTAGAGCATAATTTCAAGGGAAACTGAAAATGTGAGTGTCACATGGTCACTGGATAGAGTGCTAAGATTAAAAATACCACACTTCATGAGCAGGAGTATAGGACATGTAGGAATTTCCCAAAAGTCTTGAAATTCATAAGTCTCCTGCTGTCATACTAACTTTATTCATTCTCATTTGTTTAATCTAGCAACGATTAATCCTTAGGTGACCTTTTAATTACTTCCCTGCAAAATCCTTCAACAACCATCTCAAATATCTTTACGTCTTTGAAGACATTCTCATTTTCATAGCAAGAGTAATTTATTACTTCTGTACTCTAGCCTCTCCTCTACATTCTTTGACAGCTTCTATGAAAATAATAACTATCATTCTTGATCTTTGACTCTTTGCCAGGCATGTGTGTGTTATTTCAAAGACAGCAACCTTGCATATAGAGGTAAGCACTATTGATATTCTCATTTCACAATAAGGAAGGTTTACTAAGGCTAAGCTGCAAAGTTATCAGCTAAAACGTGATGGTGCTGGCTCTGTAATCCAGGTCTTTCTAAATGCAAAGCTCAATCTCTATAATCATCCTTCTACATTGTTTCTCATGTTAGTCCCAGATATGAAAACATATAGGTTTACTTCAAGGGTAATCGGTGTCATAAATACCACTCTATGTTAGAGATCCCCTTCTGCTCCAGATTTTCCAAATAAAAACAAAAAACAAACCTGTGCCCTTTGGTTCTCTGTAAACATAATATGAAAAACTTCCAAGAAGGTTCCTGAGCCGTGTGTGAGAAACGGTGGGGAGGCAGGGAAAGTACATTGCCGTGTGTAGTAGTTTGCATTATTGACCTCAACTTTCAATCCTCCATTCATCAATCCTTTTGCAAGGGCGTCATCATGGGTGGAAAATACATTCCTGTCTCTTGACTTTGAGGTTGGATATGTGACTTGTGTTGGCCAATGATAAATAAGCACAAGTGATAGTATGCCAGTTTCATGCCTGGGCCAGGAGAGGTCTCACACGTTTATGCTTGCTGTCTTGTACCTCTGTCATTGCCATAAAAAGAACATGCCCTGGCTAGCCTGTTGGTCCCAGGAGGATGCAGAGCAAAGCTGCTCAGCTGGACACAACCCAGAGCAGCTAAACCCCAGCTGGACCACAGACATGTGAGCAATAATATATGAGCGTTGTGTTAAGCCACTGGGTTTTGAGGTACTTTGCTATGCAACAATGTCTGTGACTAGCTCATCATGTGTAAAGAAAGAATCACATTGAATGAGTACTAGTTCAGCACTAACTAGTTTCAGTAAATAAGATAGAGATAGTATCGTATTGGTCAATAAGACCTGGCCACCATGATATTTTGATTCCTATTTATAAACTTTATCTTAAGCAAGATAAAGTCATGGAACTCATCAAAATTGGAAATATGCTTTTCTGATCAGATGTAACCCCCTACTTCTGACATAACACACTTAAAGGAGTTGGATCAGTGAAGAACCGGCTGGGCTTCTGGTGGAGTAATGTAGGTGGAGAGGTAGGAGGAAGAGACACTCCAATGGATTAGTGTGTTAGTATATAACATCCTTCCTCTAAGGATGATATACTGAGGCTAAATCCAACATGATCCTTCACAAGAAATCAACATTGTGAAGGTACATGGCCCAAATGGGACACTAACATTATATTCACTACTCTGTCTATCTTCTAGCTATACCTAGCTAACTTATAGAACTTCTAGACTCTCAAGAATTGGAACTGCTATGTGCCCATGCCCAAAGTTCTCAGGATAAATTCCCATATGACTATAGCCTAAGTTTAAAATGAGACGACAAAGGTAAAAGACACTTATCGTCCTCTCCCTGTGGCCAAAGAGCTTCCTTTTAGAGTTGAGCTGTGAAGGTAAAAGATATTTTAACTTAGGGCATGACATTTGACTTTCCCTTTAATACAGCTCAGAAATCCTACTAAATGTCCCTGGCCAGCTTCCTCTATAATCATCCCAGCATGAGTTCTAAGGCTTCATTACTATTCTGAGAATTCCTTCTTCCACCACTCCTCTCTTATTCAGAACAATGACTTTTATTCTTGTTTCACATAGAAAATGGAGGTTACATGAACTACCTCAATTTTCTGCCCTTCCATTTGTATACCTATTAGCATTGGCACCAATCTTAGGAATTCTTCCTATACAAAGCTTCTGCTCTAATGCAATGCTAATTTATTCAGTATGAGCTCTTGATTCCTGAGTCCCCAACCTTCCATTTTCCACTGAATCCTTTAGTACGTAAGCATGCTGACACATCCTCCATTTTCACACACTTCCCAACTCACTGTCCTTTCTAGTTATCGCCATATAACTCTGCTTTTGAACCGGGCTTACAAAAGGGGTGAGCTTCCAGTTCCAGCCATACTAGTGTTATTTGTAGCAGACTAATTTTTCACCAGATACAACTACAAAAAATATATAACAAAACTACTTAGAAGCATTACAGAAGAACCAATGCAAGGAGGGTTTGAGGAGCTATAATTCTAGAAGGAAGGGAATACGCAGAAGTGACTTCTTCGCAAATGTCTGCTTTTTACCATGAGTGATTCACCACTTCTTGCTATTGGACAATGGAGATCCTTCAAAAAGAGGCAGATTCTCTGGGTTGAATAAAAAGAGATTAGAGTTAGGGGCTGCCAAGGCAGCTAGTACCTGAAGGGAAAAATCCTATAGAGGAGGGAACTGCAAAAGATTAAATCCAAAAATGAAATAGTATTTGGCAATAAAAAGGAATGAAGTATTTACACATGCCACAACACGCACGTTGTAATTCATCAAGTAACTCTGAAGACGGTATTAAATGAATTTTGCACAAACCAACTAATAAAGAGGAAAAATGAAATAAAAAATACTTGAATAATCCAAAAGCAGTCAATAAAGGAGAAATGACGGGACAAATTAGAAATGGGAAAACTGGAAAATAAGCAAACAAAAAAGTTTTTTGAATTACAATCTTAGTGCTTACATGAAACGTTAATTGGATAAATAATTCAATTAAATGTCAAAGATTGTCAGATTGAATAAAAAAGTAAAACCCAAATATATGCTGTTGATAAGAAACACATGTTAAATATAAGAGCAAATAAAGATTTAAGAAAAATATTAACCATGAAAGCACTAACAGGAAAGTTAGAGCAGCTAAATCAAATGTAGAAAAAGCGGATTTTAATGGAAAATTATTACAAGATATAAAGAGGGACATCTGATTTAAAAAAGGTCAGTTTGGGGCTGGCCCAGTGGCACAGTGGTTAAGTTCACACGTTCCACTTCAACAGTCCTGAGTTCGTTGGTTCGGATCCTGGGTGCAGACATGGCACTGCTTGGAAAGCCATGGAGTGGCAGGTGTCCCATGAATAAAGTAGAGGAAAATGGAAATGAATGTTAGCTCAGGGCCAGTCTTCCTCAGCAAAAGGAGGAGGATTGGCGGCAGATATTAGCTCAGGGCTAATCTTCCTCAAATCAAAAAATAATAATAATAATAAAAAAATTAAAAAGGTCAACTTGACAGAAAAATACAGTAATCCTAAATTTGCATACACTTTCCAAAGTGATGAAATTTATTAAGCAGAAATTTACAGCACCAAAAGGAGAGTTAGACAAACCTGCAATCTTATTTAGATAGTTAAATGTACTACTCTCAGTAATTGTGAAAGAATAGTAGAAAAAAAATTGGTAAGATTAAAGGTGATTTGGGCAACGCAAATAACCAAGTTGAACTAATTACCATTTGTCAAACATGATAACCGACAGTGGCAGAATATCTATTTTTTTCAAGTACATAGGACACATTTATCTGGTTAGCTATAGTAAGAGAATGTGCAACAAACTGATAAACAGGAGAAAATGGAATTAAAACATTTTAGTAATCCAAAAGAAGTCAATAAAGGAGAAATGATAGAACAAAAATATGAAATGAGTATAAAACAATAAGATTTAAAAGGATATAGTAATTATATAAAATTACGTAGTAATTAAATAAAATATAAATTAGATAAATAATTCAATTTTTTTTTTTTAAAGATTTTATTTTTTCCTTTTTCTCCCCAAAGCCCCCCGGTACATAGTTGTGTATTCTTCGTTGTGGGTTCCTCTAGTTGTGGCATGTGGGACGCTGCCTCAGCGTGGTCTGACGAGCAGTGCCATGTCCGTGCCCAGGATTCGAACCGACGAAACCCTGGGCCGCCTGCAGCAGAGCGCGCGAACTTAACCACTCGGCCACGGGGCCAGCCCCAATAATTCAATTTTTATGGATAGAAAAATTCACTATTCTTAAAATGTCATTTCCATCCCAGCTGTTCTAACAATTCTATACACATCCCCAAAAAGATTCCAGCAGTTTATTGAAGTTGTATGTGCAGACCAACAAGTTGTTCCAATATTTATATAGAAAAACAAAGATCCAAGCATAGTTAATACAACATTGAAAAAGCATCAATAGAAAACATATACTACCTAACACTGAGTTCCTATAAATTATAAAGCCACAGTAATTAAGACAGTATTGTATTAGTGCAAGAATAGACAAAAGGACAAAGAAATCAACATAAGAAATGCAGAATCAGATCCTCCCACATAGCATCACCTGTGGAAGAGTCATGAAAAGATTTAATTTCTATTAATGGTGCTGGTTCTTTTGAATATCTATATGGAAGAAAACTTGATCCATACATCACATCATGAACACAAATCAATGGCAGATGGATTGTGAACTTTTGTGTAAAAAGCAAAACAATAAAGCTTGTAGAAAAAAACATAGGAGAAAATCTCATAACCTGGAGCTGGGCAAGATATACTAAATAGGACACAAAAATGTTAATAACTTGAACTTTGTTAAAATTAAAATTAAAAATGTCTCTTTTTTAAAACACCATGAAGAGACAGAAAAGGCAAGTCGTGAAAAGGGAAATTATGTTTGTAATCCATATATTGAAAAAGACACATATTCAGAATATAAACAAAACTTCAACAAATCAATACTAAAAAGAGAATCAAACAGAAAAATAGTCAAAATATTTGAAGGTGTATTTCATGAAAGAATGCTAGCATAATTAGGCTTCATAGAGATGCAAATTAAAACCACAATGAAATAGAGTACACAACTGCCAGAATGGCTAAAATGAAAAAGATGGAAAACACAAATGTTGGCAAAGACACAGAGCAACTCTTACACATTGCTGATGGGAGCATAAATCAGTGCAACTGCAACCGGTTTGGAAAACTCTGGTAATTTTCTACTAAAGCTAAAAATATGCCTATATTATGATCTAACAACTTCATTCTTAGATAGATACCCAAGAAAGATGGGTACACAGCTCCCAAAACATATGCACAAAAATGGTAAGAGCAGCAATGGTTGTAATAACCAAAAACTGGTAGTAACTGTAACAAACAAGGACTTTTCAATAGTGACTAAAGAAATAGTGGCTAAAAAATTTGGGAAATATTCACACAGAGGAATACAATAGGATATAAAAGAGCAAATTATAGCTACACACAACAACATGGATGAATTTTGCAGTCAAATTTGGAGAGAGAGAAGCTAGACACAAAATTGTATGTTTTACGTCATCTTATTTTCATGAGATTAAAGAACAGGCAAAGGTAATCTATTGTGGTAGAAATCAGTATAGTGGTTATCTTGGGATGGGAGGCTATGATTGCAAAGAGACATAAGAGAGCCATCTGAGGTGCTGGAAATTTTCTATATCGTGAATTGTGTGGTTGTTCCACATGTGTGTCTGAACACAAATGCTCAGGGAGCCCATGCCCTGCACCTTGTCCTTTTTCTTTTTCTTTTTTTTTTTTTTTACTGCATTTACTGTCCTTAATGCCTCACTGCGGCCACTTCATTATCTGCTGCAACCAGGTTTACCTCTCCCTACTCCACTGAACCTGCTGCACTAATTAGGTTCATCAATAATGACCCTTTTCCCAAATTCAATGGATATTTTATGATTCCAATATTCCTTAACCTCTTGACTGTGTTTCAAATCATTCATTGTTCTCCCTTCCTCCTCACTCCTTACTCACCAGACGCCCACTTTCTGCTGCCTCCCCGCCCTTTCATGTTCTTGCAAGGAGTTGGCCAGTGTTTCTGCTAATACAGAGGTCGCTTTTGTACACATTATTTTTAAAATGCCCCCTCTGGGCAGATGGATTACAATAAGGCATTTGCTTTGAACAAATGAATTAGCAAAAGGACCTCCCTATTTGATCTGAACCAGCGGTGTTCCAGGGAAGACGGCCTTGAAAATGGTCAGGGAGCCATATTTCAGCCTTATTTTTTTCCTCACCCCTTGGCTGGGAGCCCTAATCAGACCTTCTCCTGGATAACTCTTCCTTGCGATACCCAGTCTGGAATAAGTTTGACAAAATCCCATTCATGTGAGTCTCAATTCAAGTGTGAACTTCCCTATGATACATTCCCAGCCTTAGGCAGCCTGGTGCGGGTGTCTGCCTGCTCAGTGTATCCTGCCATCCTCCACTAAAACAGTTGACACATTCTATTGTAATTGTCTGCATGTCTTCCTTCAATCTAAACCGTAGCCTGTAAGGGCAGAGAATATGCCTCTTCAACTTTGTAAATTCAGTAACATACACATAATGTAGCCTATAAATGCAATCAGTAAATACATGCTGAGTAAATGAGTGAATAAATCCAGTAGCAAATGAAGAGGATAATAATACCTACAAGAAAAATACAATAATTGAAATGACACTGTCAGCTCCAAATTTAGGAAAACTGAGAAGTTGAGAGTTTTTGAAAGTTAATGGATGTACATAGAATAAAAAAGAAAAATTAATTTTGGTACTATGGACTAGACGTTAGTCTAAATTAAACCTAAGGCCACTAGAAATGCACTTCACTTATATATATTCAGTGTATGTTTAGTAGATTTTATATACTCTACCAGTCAATGGCTAATATTTTACAAATTAAATAGAGAACAGCTATAGCCAACGGACTTTGGCTTATTTTATGAATTTTCAAACTTTTACATTTTAAAGAACTTGTTGGCCATACCAAAGTAGGGCAATGTCATTATCTGTTTTCAGATACTTCAACAACAAGCTGCCAAGTAAAATTTACTAACCCATCCCCAAGCATTCCTATCTAAAGATTCAACAGTACACTTACTGATATGAAAATATACAATGGCATAGAAACTGAGATTCTGAAGATGTCTTGCAATATTTTAAAAATTTGTATTTTGAATTTCATTTCCTAGGCAACTGCTATGAATAAAATTCATCTTTTTAATTTTGAAAACATCAAACAATTAGATTAAATAATTTGATATGAGCACATTTATTACATAAGACATTGTGCCAGACACTATTCGTGACATACACGAGTAAACAAGTTATTAAGGCATTCCCCATCTCAAGAGAGGGAGAGACATATACAAATAGATGAATGATTTGAGACACAGACATTACTTGCTTTGGCCTTCTGTAACATCCTCTACCAACAGTGGAAGCCTGCAGATCACACCACCACTTGGTGTAAGGAACTATGCAGGAAATTCTTATTAAAAGACGATGACCATTCAACTATTATTTGGAACAATTCTGTTGAATGGATGCTTTCCATGTTTGAATTCTTAGGAAAAGAAGTTCTGAAGAAAGACTCATTAGTAATGGAGTCCTTCCATTAATGATCATTCTCATTCTAGCTTTTTTTCCCCCCAATATTGATCAAACAGAGAAACTTGGTCTCTGAAACTTTATTGCTGTTCGTCTGTTATGCGACATCTCAGGAGGAATTCAGCTCTCAGAATCATTGCTGTGGCTCTTCACTTATATTGGCTCTTCCCTTTGTGCTTATTCCGGGACACGTGCATGACTTCTTTTCAGTGTGAGATGGTTGTTTCACTCTGCCTCCTCTTATTCCACTTCTACTGTTACTTCTGCCTCTCAGGTTCAGAGTTCTTAACCTTCTTAAGCAGATGAACTTCAGCAACATCTCCTCCTCCAAAAGTTACACGTTTTGAGGACCCCTCAGACACAGAACTGTAGTGGAACACGGAGGTGAAAATTGAGGGTTTAGAGGAGTTCTGAGATTCCTCTTCTCTATCCTGCTGTCTCAGGAAAGCATCCATCTGTCTGCTCTCAAAACTTCAGTCTTTCCCCTCTCACTATAAGTGCAATTTACCAAAAATGTATGCTTTCTTTTCAACTCTGAAGGAAGGGAAAAGAGAGAAAGAGGAAGAGAGTGAGAGCTAGGACACCCATTTTTGTCAACTTGCAGAGAAAATTAAGTTTTAGGAAGGAGTTTTTCTTGGGAGATAAACAATGGAAAATTTTTGCTTAGAATTCTTTGTGTTGTTTGCCACATAAAAAAAAATGTAGTTATAATTGTACTTAGGTAAATGACTTATGTTTTATTTGGGAAAATACCCAGTCACTTTATGAATAATTAGCTTATTTTCAAGTTTTTCTGGAAAACCGAGAGTGATATGAATTTAAAGTCTAAGAATGAAGTAAAATCCTCCCAATTAAAATGATGACCTTTTGCATAAATTATTTTTTACCTCCTATCTTGTTTTGGTCTCGTTTTTAACATATTATTTAAGGTTCTTGTTGAAAGAATAGGCATAATATTTACAAGCGATAATGGGGACCTAATATATGCTATTGAAGCACTGAGGGACGGATGCAAAGACATCTTAAAGGCAGAACTGATGGTTTCAAGGAATTAATTGTGTGAAGAAAGAGAGATTGGGAAAGCAGGAAGAGGACCAATTTTGACTGAGAGACATGTAGAGTTTGAAAGTTCTCCAGATCCCCCATGAGAAGCATTTCAGAAAGCAAAGAAAACACAGTTTAGAGGATTGTGAAATAAGACACGCCTAGAGACAAAGTTTTCATCACCTTTTGCATGGAAGCAAAAGTCAAAATGTTGGCAAGCATTTGAAATTACCAAATTAAAGTGTGTAAGGAGAGAGAATAGTGGATGCAAAAATGGGAGAGAGAATGAGGGAAAAAGATCAAAGAGTTAGGAAGACAATCAAGAGAGTGCTGATTTGCAAAAGGCAAGTGAGAGGAGTCATTGGAAGGAGAAGGTGTTCAATCATGTCAAATGACGCTGACAGGAATCCAGAAAATTAGACAATGGGTGAAAGTTTGAGGAGGAATCACAGTATAGGAAGCATTAGCACGAGGCAAAGTTGCAATAGGTGAAGGCTGATGGAAAAGAGCTGGGTAGAGTAAATACGTGTGACAGACAGGAAGGTAATTGTTGAAGAAGGATTCTAGAGAATGGCATGGCATCAATTATCCCAAATAGAAGGCCTTGTTTTAAAACAGAAGCAGGTTTTTTCTTTCTCTGATATTGGAGCAAAAATAATGGTGATTATACACAAGGGAGAACTTAGGTAAAAAGAGTTGAGGTTAATTCTCATCCAAGTTTTTGATACTGCAGAAGTTGAAGGGATCTGCTCAGAGATATATGATACAATATATGTTTGAGGGCCTGAGGCGATGATTGGAATAGCTGATGGCAAAATGGGAGTCAAAGATTTCAGAGTAGCTTTTAGAATCCAACTAAGATTGGCCAGCATGGATTTGGAGTGTAGCATTTTAAATGCTTTGTTTTTTTCCAGAAATACTTGCAACTCAAGAGTCAGGATAAAAAAAAGATATATGCATTTGAGTTCACCCAATATTGGGTGAAGATATTAAAATACAGCAGGAAAACAAATGGAATGTGGAATCATATGAGGCAAGGAGGAGGAATGTTAACCTGTTAATGAATAGTCAATAGATTCAAAATCATAATAAAACAAATTAGAAGAAATAGATAATTAAGAAACTTAAGATTCCATTCAGTGATAAATTTTTCAAATCCTTGTAGGCAATGAAAATTACAAAATTTTGTATTTATAACAAATTTCTGATGAAATTTTATTTTCAGTAAAACCTGAATGCTAAAAAGGTAACTTAGAAATGCCTTAGAAATTTATTCAAACAAAACAAAACAAAACATAAAGCTGGTAGGGGAGTGCTACAGCTTCTATCATTGTCCCATAAGAAAAAGAAAATGGAAAGAATGCCATGAATGTAAACGATATTTATGCTAATCCTGCCAAGAATCAAAGTAGTCTGAACTCTTCCCAAAATTGTCTTCAGAAGTGCTTGAAAGGAAAAGAGGAAAGATAGCATATTAGGTAGGAGCAGATGCTAAAGCCAGATTGGAACAAGAAACAACAAAAAAGAAACCACCTCTAGCACGAAACATTACCACCTGAGGGAGCAGAGCTTGCAACTTCAACAAAAGGGACACAAAGGGATCTCCATGGAATAAAAGAAAGAGGAAGCAGGTGCAGTAGAAGTTCTCCGGCCTTTAAAATGGGAGCCCACCTAAACCCTGTTTCTTTTGATTTGATTAAGTGGTCAGGAAGGGGCTTACCTATGACAGATAAAATAAAATATTTTCTAATTTTCATCCAAAATAAGAGTTTTCATTGGTAAATGCAGTTGAGGAAGATAGGATAGAGAAGTGAAGATGTTTGCAGGGGAATAATTATAATAAAGTTCATCACAACTTTATCTGGAGAAAAGGAAAAAATAAAATAAAGAAGAATATGATGGGGTCAATGAAGTGCTTGAGAGAATATGGTGGGGTCAATGAATTTTGCATAGAGATAAAAGAGTTTTATGGGAAAATGACCTCTGAAGTAGGAAGGAAAAAGGTTATGACTGGAGGGCAGAGTTTTAGCATCAGAGATTTTAGGAGCTGGGTGATGACAGTCTACGGGTTTTCTGTGGGAAGTGGAGGTGGCATGGAGGAAAAGGTCAAGGGGTGAGAAGACACACGAGTGTCAGATGAGTCCTTCATGTTTATTTGCAACCCTTCACATATGATGAAAGCAATTGGAATGGAAAAGAATGAGTCTAGAAGTGCTCATTAATATGTTAAATGGCCATCATAATTAGAATAAACGAAGCAGAAACGCTTGCAGGGGTTCTATAACCCTTGCCAGGAATTGTTAAGTGTTCACTTCATTCATCCCCAGAATTTCTTTCTTGATAAAGTATCCACAAAACAAGATAAAGGAAAGTTTTTTACAACTCTTGTTATATATTTGTTGGCTTTACAACAAGTCAGCTTTCAAATGCCCTTAACTGGCACACTGAGTGGGTGAATGGTGCTAACAGTAGGTCCCCATGCAGGCGTGTTCCAGCATCACCAAGGAAATGGCTCAACCACTGTGAAATAATAATGATAATGAATGATACTGCTATCGTTTAATGACTGTATAAGCAAAAGCGGAGTTATAGCCTTTGGAGGATGAGTGAAAGAAGGCACAGTGTGAGAGAGAAAGCAAAGGACATGTATTATTTGGAGTCATGAGAAGAGGTGGAATTACTTGTACACTAATCTAACATTGAGTATTTTGACACTTCATTCCAGCATGACACAGTAAATCAAATTTTGATTATTTAAGTTCCACTTTATGTCTTTATAGACTTACCTCCAACACTCGGGACTCATACATGCCGTGTGATTATTCACAATAATTTTTCAGCTGTCGCTAGTCCATCTTTCCTGTGGAAAGTGGATAGAGCCAAGTAGGTGGCCAGAACATTGGCGGGAAGACTGCAAAATTTGTGATAATATAAAGCAAGATTTTGAGCCAAGAGTTATTGATGAGTGACAGTGAGTGACCAGTGATAAGGAGGGAGAGAGGAGGCTCTACCTGGAGGTTACGAACCTTAAAAGGGGTTCTTGCAGGAAGAATCTAGATCCTCAAGGAGCTCTAGGGAGCAGAACAGACATCTGCTCCACCTTCTGGCTGTGAGGTGCCCAGACTGTAGCATAAAATGTTGCTTGCATTTGAAAGGGCTGCTTGGGAAGCAGTGATCTTAAGAAGCATCTTGTTTCAGTTAAATCATGGAGGTGGCAAAGATGAAACTGAAAATATGGGAAAGTTACTACAGAAGAAGTATTGAGGAGGCTGATGTTCAGACTAGATTTCAAGGAGACACTCGAGCTTCCAGCAGGGACCATGTAAAATGGGGATGGGAGGTATGGTGGGAAGTCCCAACAGTTTCTGACAGAAAGGTGGGTGATGGCTTCTAATACCGGGGTCCAAAATAATTCACTCAGTGCTCCAGCAATTTACAGGGCAGTGGCTCCTCAAACTACTCTGGGTACCATTTCTTTAGATGCCTCTAAAAAGTAGCTTGTATCTAAATTTTCTCTCCTTTATCAACACTAAAGAATTAGTTACTCTTCTGCTTCCAGGGAATTTTGGGTTCATTCTTTTATAAACTGATTTGAAGTTGTGCTCCTTTCTTTGACTGCAAGGTTTACATCTTGGTCCTGTGAGCAAGAATAGATTTGAGAGATTATATATCAGTAAAAGACAAAGGGCTTAATATAGCACTAAGTCTTAGATCCAGACAATAATAAAAACAATTATCGTAATGAGAGAAATAACAGTAATAGGAAAACAGTGACTTCTTTACTAATTGTAAGTATAGACATTCATTGCAAATTCCTTTAGATTAAATATCGTGTTTTTCCTTTATCACTCAATCAGGTCATTGGTCTTCTAACTAGGGCTAAGGTGATTGAGTTTTCCTTCCAGGAAATTTGGAATGAGGACTGAGACTAAGAGGTAGTGAGTCAGTCTGAGCTGGTTTCCTATAGAGACAAGGCGTTAACTTTAGGGCCATGTGTAGGTCATGTCTGGCCACATCCAAGATGGTTGTGGAATGCACATTTGACAGAGGTCCTGAGTGCTTGTCCTAAAGGTGAGATGGAATGAGTCACTTTTTTGAAAATTTAGGAGTGCTGTCTATTCTTTTGATGACTGGAAACCAATTTAGCAAGTGAAATTGACGTGTAGATTATAATCTAAATAAGAGGATAGGACCACCAAATAGTAATTCTAACAAGAGAAAAATCTCAAGGCTTCCAATGATTATTTTAATCTAGGTGTTATAGAGTCAAATTCAACCGATGTTTACTGAGGGCCTGCTGTGTGCCAGCCACAGTGTAACATACCACCTCATCTCATCCTCATAGCAATTCCCACTGCTGCTGTCCCCACAAAGGAGATGTGATTTGCAGCGTTTCAAAACTGTGATACAGACCGTGTAACTTCAAGCTTTGTATTTTTTTATACTATATATGGCTGTCATTCAAGATAATAGTTTCTTCTGGAGCAGAAAACTGATTCTTAGAGCATAATAACATCTATTTATTGGCAGGGCCATTTCTTATTTGTTTATTTTATTTTCTCCCTCATTCCAAAATGATAGACTAGCTAAAATAAGTAGGTAAGAAAATTTGGGCAAAGAGAGAATTAAGGTGGAAAATTGAATCAAAATCATGAGTAAGATTCATCAGCTCCTTTTTATTGCAAGTGGAAGGATTTTGAGCTCGCTAGCAATCAAGGAGAGAAGGAGGGAGAGAGAGAGTTTAATATCTTACAATTGTCTCCTTATAGCATTTTGCACACTACACTACAATTTTTATCTCCTGGTTTGAGTATCACCTAGAACATGAAAAAAATTCAGTGTCTTGTTTCCAAGCATATCTCTAGCACCTCTCGGTGTTTCCAGAACACAGTGGAGCCTTGGGAAATATGCGTTGAGCAAACAAAAGAATAAATGAATGGCTATGTGAATAACCATGAAAGCAATTGATCATCTCATAAAAATATAAAAAAATATAAGAATTAGCTCATGATTATTTTTGTAATGGTTCACTCTCACTGCCCCACTAAAGTGGATGCTTACCGTCCACAAAACTTTGGTGCATAAATCAATGTGCTTTGTACCTTTCTCTTTCTTAAATACACTGTCATGATGGAGCTCTTTACTTCCCTCCAGCTTCTCACCCTTAGCATTTAGCACAAATTGAAATGTGTTCAAAACTGTCCTCCCTCTGCTTTTTATTTTATCTAATGAAGAGATATCTTCTATGAGAGTTTTAGTCCTCAAGCATAAACATAAGGTTGAATGAAAAGAAATTATAAATATTTACTATATTTACAATAAAATGACTGTTTTACATATCTAATAACGTACTTTATATATTTTAGCTCACCAGTAGGCTGCCGCGTCTGGACCTTCAAACATAATTGAACGTATTTGAATGCATAACCAGGTTCTCAGTCTTGGACAGTTTCCTTTTCCCGCACATTTAGATAGATTGTCTAGCACTCACAAATATTCTGTAACAAAAAACTGTGGTAGCGTCCATGAACAACTTTATCAATTTAGGTGTGCTTTTCCTTTCCGAAGATTCGTAATGCCAGAGGCAAGAAGAATTCCCTGTATTCTCCTTATTGCTTCCAAATAAGGCAGAATATTTTGATTCAATATTAAGCCTGCCATTTATTTAAAAATTATATTAAATTTGACACATACACAACAATTATTTTTCCTTATAGGACAATATCTTCAAATATCGATAGTCCTTAGAAGTTTCCACAAAAGTTTTAAATTGCCTTAATTCAATAAACACCATATTCATCACTGAAGCACAGTAGGTATTTAATGTATTTTCAAACTTCAGTTAGGAAAAAAGACAATGTAGGTTCACTTAGAGCTTATAAGGGATCCTCAAAGATAAAGTCGCATTTACATGGGAAGACAAAAAGAAAATAAACCTACCGCACTTTCCCCAAAGAAAGTATGAAAATGTGAAGTTAAAAATCCCACCTTTTTTGGCTACTGTTCTATTTTGTTTTTTGCATTTGTTTCCCAAATATTGATATGCAAATGATAAAATAAAGAATAAACTGTTTCCTAATTTTGTACAGCTGAACACTTCTTTAAGTTTCACAAATTGAAAAAGTATGTGTATTCACTATTGTACAAGTTGTTCTGTGAAATAACTCTAAAAATCATAGTTTATATGCTACATTAGTGTGTGGTTGTGTGGTTTTTTAAGAAAGACTTCAGCAGCTCATAATGTGGTAGTTATTAAGAAGGCAGAATTTTTCCATGAATAGTGAAGGGGCATGTTTATAAAATCTACAGAAATTGGCCAGTGCATGAAGCAGAGGAACATGATTCTTTGTAAGAGTTGCTTCCTTCTCTTTCTAAACACTTAATAGAGATTATGATTAACCCATACGACTTTTTAGACTGAAGTGTTGATGTAGATTCTAGGATAAGACTAATGAAAATCTCATTATTGCCAATTAGAATTCTCTAGTGGGGTTTAAACCAATAATGATTTTCAACTAGTGTAATTTAGAACAAGATAGATGTAGATTTTACTACACAAATATTCAATCTCTTTTTTCAATAGTTTCTACTTCTTTAAAACTTTACCAACTTATACATGAGGCCACAATTAGTTTCTCTGATTTTGAGAATCAACTTCTCAATAATGGTAACAGAGCTCCCATTAGTACCCTCTGAAATGTTTATATTAAACCCATTAAAAGCTCTCAGTATTATGGTGATTTCTTCCAACTTAGTGATTTTCATTTTGTGATTTTCATTTTCACAGTAAATGACTAACCACAAATTGTTTAAGAATTCCTTGCTTTCATTTAAACCCTCTAGTCCCTAACCTCTAATTTCTGGGGAAGAAAATAAAATGCACTAATACATGAGCCAAGGTATGTTCTGGCTTGGTTTGCAAAATTCTGTGAGGAAGACTCCAAAACAAACCAGAAAACTTTCACTTCATTACAACTGCATTAGGGTAAGAAGTCTAGTCTCCTCTCATCGTTGTTTTATGAGGTGATAATGAGGGGAAAATTCTCTGGGCTAGACAATAACACATATTTTAAAGTGGGTTAGAACAGATCATTTCAACCTACCCAACTCAACGATAAAAGGGGTTTGAATGACATCTTCTGGTTGAGAATAAATAGACTTTTTTTTAGATAAAAAGAACGAAGGACCAAGGTAGATTAATGGATTTAGCAAATTAAAAGTTGTATCTTTCAAAAAAAGAAAAAGCCTGAAATCTTTCCCAAGACAAATTACCGTCTTCTAGGCTTGCAGTATATCACTTTGGCTTTGAAGAACTGGAGACCAATAGGATTGAATTCAGTACCAATAATCCAACTCCTTCAAATTATGTACAATATTGTCCATATTTCATAATGTTCTGATATAAAATAATTCCCAGAGGAAAAATATATTGTCATTGTCAAGAAGGCTATTGAACATGAAACACGAAGGATATGACATAATTTACTCAAATTGTAAGGTGTAAATTGTACTTCTCTTTGCTTTAAAATCACATGCATATCACACCATTAATGTTTTTATTGTAGAAATTAACAAAGAACAAAATATTAGTTCCATCTCTTGGAGAAACTGATCACTAGCACCATAAATTTTGGATACTCTCCTGCCATCCTTTCTCTCTTCTCCCAACACTTAGGCATTTTTTTTTTTTAGCATATACACAGAATCATTGATTGGGCATATCATGCTGACATTAATAGTGACAGTAATAGTAATACTGATACATTTGATTGGATATAATAATCTAATAGTAATAACAATAATATCGTCTCCATTTAGCTTTACAATTTAATAGCACTTTCATATGCATGATCCTGTAAATCCTCACAGTGATTCTGTAAAATAAGTGAGGCTCAGTAAGTTAATCCATCCCACTGAAGTCACACATCTAGGAAGGAAAGGAGTTGAGAAAGGAATCCCCAAAACAGAACACAACTGAAAGATATAATATAAAATTTTATGAAAAGCTAAAACTTTGATTTCACTTATATACTGCAAGGGAGGTCATTTACTACATTGTATCATGATTAACAGATACTCAACAATATTTAAAGAATGAATAAATGGAGTAATTAATGACTCAAACCATCCATTTATTGCAGCTCTACCTTTGTTGAGTTTCTAGGGATTTGAGTTTCTTGTATATGCAAAAGTACAGGGAGATCTAGAGAATATTACATAGGATCCAAAGAACAAAATATCCTCATAAAAATATTTCATTCGTTTATTCAAATAAGCATAAAAAAGGAGTTTGGGGACGGGCTGGGTGACACAGTGGTTAAGTTCGCACATTCCACTTCTGCAGCCCAGGGTTCTCGGGTTCAGATCTCGGGTGTGGACATGGCATCACTTGTCAAGCCATGCTGTGGCAAGCATCCCACATATAAAGTAGAGGAGGATGGGCATGGATGTTAACTCAGGGCCAGTCTTCCTCAAAGAAAAAAGGAGTTTGGAAATAGAAAAAAATTTAAGTACATAAACATTTTCAGTCCTAGCTCACATTGCTCACATGGAAATGATTTTCGCCTTTTAGAAAATGCTGAATATACTTCATCACAAAGGATACTTTAAATCCATAAGAATAAGACACAAATCTAACAACTTAAATGATTATACGAACTGTGATTTTAAAAGCACTGTTTCATATTCATAATATTTTAGACTATTAGTTGAGGATTAAGAGTAGAAAATTCAAAGATTTTGCCTTCTATTTCATTGGTTGATACTTTGAGATATTAATATTTTGTTTTATGAGTTAAATATCGAAAATAAATTTCATGTTTAAAATAAGGAAATATCTTTCTAAAAGAGAAAAACATTAGCGCCACCGTAAAGTGAACACACTGATGATGCTGACAATGAATGTGGAAAGCTTATATTCAGCTGCCAGACTTTCCCAAGAAGAGGCAATTCAGGCCCCACTCTTATTCCTAACAGTCGTGCTTAGATTTAATGTTGAATGAAGCATGAGAGAAGGACGCTGGGAAGCAGGAAGGACAAGTGCTAATTGACTTGAATTGATCTGATATTCTTGATTAGTGCTGAATATTCCTGAATTACCACAGCCAGCAGATCCAAAACACGAAATCTCCGACTCTAGCTTTGCATATTTAGTAGCATACAGAGTCTTGTCAGGTGGCCAGGAACTTCCTCATCTACTTCATTCTGAAGTAAGGGGGTTGCCCCTAACTTAATACCTTGACTTGATTTGATTTAGAGTGTAATTTTCCTTAATTACTATACAGATACTGAATTTTATAAAGTGGCTCTTTAATACCATTTGTGAGTTAATGAGAATCATCATGTGGAATAGAAAAGGCATAAAAAATTCAAAAACAGTTTCTTTTGAAAGCCAATTTCTTAATGCATGGTGTTTCAGAATTTTTCTAGAGTTTCTGAAGTGAAATTCTTCAAGAAGATTTTTGATTACAAGGTAAACTGTGGAAGTTTGTTACCGAAATTAAGGAACAATATCCTGAAGTGAAACTTGCTGTGTTTATTGCCCAAGAAACAAATGTTGAGGTCTTTTACTCCTTTCCTTTCATCCAAAATGAGTACAGTTGATGGAAGTATTAAATTCTTGAAGAAATTTCCTTAATACAATACATAGATAATGGAAATAGATTGGTGCCAACTGCTGTAATGGGGGCTTTCTTGCAGTGTATGTCAGTGGACTGCTTTGGAATATTTCCATGGAACCAAATCTGACCTCTTAAAGTGCCCAGGAAAATGCCCCAGGAATGTGAGAGCAGATTCCTATGAAAATGCTGTTCCTGAGGTGAAAGTGATGAACTATTACCAAATGGCTAAGACCTTGTCTATACCAGAACAGCTACAGATCTATTCAAATATTGTAATTCTTGCTACGATTAAAGAGGGTTCTTTAATGTTCTAGGAACAAATTCAAAGATGTGAGGATTGGGGCCCACCCGGTGGTGCAGCAAAGTGCGCATGATCCACTTCGGCAGCCCGGGGTTCGCCAGTTCAGATCCTGGGTGTGGATCCTGAACTGGCCAGCCATGCTGTGGTAGGCCCCCCACATATAAAGTAGAAGAAGATGGGCATGGATGTTAGCTCAGGGCCAGTCTTCCACAGCAAAAAGAGGAGGATTGGCAGCAGTTAGCTCAGGGCTAATCGTCCTCAAAAAAAAAAAAAAAAAGCTGTGAGGATTTTATATCACAACTGGATACCTTGTGAAAATATACTGTGTGAAAATCTTAAAGAATCAGACTTGTCAGAGTATTTCTTTCCCCTGGCCTTAGGCAATCTAGACTATAGAGTCTTGTCAGTGAAAGACAAATTGATATCAAATTAATGGAGTGCTTAGGGCAAGATATCTCTTGATCATGCAGTATTTAGAAATCAATTACAGGTGATAAGAACACCTTCCAGAAAAGAATTTCAAAACTCTTCGTGTGTAAATTTTGGAGAACCTCAAATTTCCTTCTAGATTCAAATGATAATGTATTTGGTCTTATAGAAAGTTGTCATGAAGGTGCGTTTTGCTACTACTTGAAGAAATCCACATCTAACTTGCCATTTCATCTAGGCCAAACACAGCCTTCTTTAGTAGGAAGTGATCCTGATCCAGAGAAAGAGTATCCAAGGACTTCATATAATCACCATGCTTTAAAACATAAAGATGTTTAGAGAGTCCGTATGACTGACTATGAGAAACTGAGCATATCAGACAGCTATGGCGGGTCAATCTATGTAGCTCATCTGAGAGGCTGGAGCTGCCTGTTGGAATCTGTTTCATCTTTTGTGATAAAAAAAATAAGATATCAGTTATGTATTAAAGTTCTGTGCTATGACAACAAATGTAAACAATTTTAAAATACTATCTAGATTAAAGTAAGGTCTGAATAGAATATACACTAGAAACCCTGGTGAATGAACTAGCTATGCATAATCGTTTGTAAATATCAAAAAGATATTTATTTTATTTTAGAAATAAGGAAGAGGGGGACAAGCCCTGTGGCTGAGTGGTTGGGTTTGCGCCCTCCGCTTCAGAGGCCTGGGGTTTGCTGGTTTGGATCCTGGGTGTGGTGCTTGTCAAGCTGTGGTGTGGTGGCATGCCACAAAGAGGAACTACAATGACCTGCAACTAAGATATAAAACTTTGGACTGGGCCAAAAAAAAAAAAAGAAGGAAGGGGAAATCTCAGAAATGTCTTCTTCTTTTTGTTTGATACTTCCTTATTCTAATTGGAAATTTGTACTGCTTACTCAGGAAACAAATGTCAATGTCTAAAAATGATGGTGCACTTTCTAGGAATGACCAATGCAGAAATTATAATGAAAAAGTAGCTTGATTTGACATTTAAAGGTACTGAATGGCCAAAACAAAATATGTATATTTATTCTTCAACTCACTATGTTCAAATTATTCTACTGTATTTTTAAGTACATTTGAGGGTTTATTAGCAAAAAAAAAAAATACCCTCTATAATTTATTTGTGTGCAAGTTATAAGATAAGGATCTGGCTGTTACACTTTTTTCTGATCAGTAGCTAGAATACTATGTATAAATTCAGGTTTACACGTGAATGTAAATCCTGCATTTTTCAAAGCCCTCCTCATGCCAATTTTAAATGTTTTCTTAACCCTATAGTGAATACATAGGTATTTGGGGTCTGTTTCTAGACTTTCTATCCTATTCCTGTATAAACCATGTGTTTCTGACCCAGACGTTTTGAGATCTGGGGCCTTGCGGACCCTGAAGGGACTGCCCATTCTAGGGCTGGCCAGTTCACAGGGAAAGTAAACAACTTTCCCGGTTGTATGCCTTTCCTGTGCAGACCAACTGATCCAGCACCACTGCCCCACTTCCTTTATTGGATTCTTATACTTTGGCTCTCTACTGCCCTGCCCTAGTCATCCCAGGGCCAGGTACCAGAGAACTAGAGACACCTCCCACACCCTGAAGCCTGCTGAAATTATTTAAAATAGCGAATCATAAGCCTGCCCTCCCTGCATTGCCCATTCTTTTGGGCAAAAGCCACAATAAGGGCTTTTGCTCACATTTTTCCTTACTCCTCCTGCCTCCTGATTGACCCTGGTACTTCCCATGTGGCCCTGCGTGGTATGGCACACCCCTTTCTCTTGGGAGCTGTGAGGTACACACTGTCTTTTCAAAGCCAGTCATCTTCTGATCTTTCGGCCTCACCATACCTGAAAAATAATAAAACTTTCATTTTAAAACAGTTCCATTGACTTGTCATTCTAATCCTGTTCTTACAGATGCTTGTGTGTGTGTGATTTTGTAATATTCTCAAATATTTTGTAACACAAAGGCCCTCTCGCTCTCTTTTGAATCCAGCCTTGATATGTTTGGCTGAATTAGGATCTGAATAATTTAACATGAGCATACTCCAAGAATGACTCTTTAAATATGTCTTACATAAGGCCAATGAAGGAAAATGCTACACTTAATTTCTAGAAACATTCATAGTAATAGAAACCAGAATGGTGAAGAAAATAAGTATAAAACTAGACATCAGGAGAATGGAATTTTGGTCCTGAATCTGCTAAGTAACTTTATTACCTTAGAAACCTCATTATGCTTTCTTAGCCTCTTGTCTATTATCTCATGGAGAGAATGAAATCCTCTCCCAGTTAAAAATCCTGCCTCTATCATTCTAATGCTATAATTCTACCATCCATCAAATGCACATGTCTTATCTAGGGCAGGGGTTGGCAGAGAGAAGATGTTCCATATGAGTCTGTGGGAATGAATTGCTGGACCCATCCCACGTCATGACTCTCTCACAGTCACAGCAGAATTGAAAATACTGTGCTGCTGAAGCACTGGGGGAGCACACTGGGAACGCATTTTCTGTAGAAATGGTGTTTCCATAAACTTAGCTTCAATATTAGAACTCAACAAGAAGAGAAAAATAGGGAAAGTCTACGGTATATATAGTTTGTTTTCAGTGTTTTCCTAGACCATTCAGCCTGGTATACCAAATATCGTAGACTGGGTGGCTTATAAACAACAGAAATGTATTTCTGGAGGCTGAGAAGTCCAAGATCAAGGCACTGGGAAATTCAGTGTCTAGCGAACCAGCTTGCTTCCTAGTTTGTAGACGACCTTCTTCTCACTGTGTCCTCATGTGGTAGAAGGGGAAAAGGAGCTCTCTGGGGTCTCTTTTATAAGTGCACTCTTTTGTAAGGGATGTAATCACCTCTCGAAGGCCTCATCTCTAGGTATCTTTTCATTGTGGATTAAGTTTTAACATGTGAGTTTTGAGGGGACGCAAACATTCAGTCTATAGCAATGTTGTATCTGATACTCAAAAAACGTACAAGTAGAACCTGTACTTGAAGCAATAGTAGTATTAAAAAATGAGGGGCCTGGCCCCATGGCCTAGTGCTTAAGTTCGGTGCCCTCTGCTCAAGCAGCCCAAGATTTAGTTTCTGGGCATGGACCTACACCACTCGTCAGCAGCGATGCTGTGACAGTGACTTATATACAGAAGAGAGGAAGATTGGCACAGATGTCAGCTCAGGGCGAATCTTCCTCAACAACAACAACAAAAATAAGTCAACTCTTCATAGCTGAATAAACAGCAAATATCTCTGCATTACTAAACTGTGATAGAAAAGAAAATGCGTTAAGACTTGGTCTGGGGTATGAGGAGGCACCATGCAGTATTGGAGTGCTTCAGAAGAATATCAATGGTATTACAGTCATGCACAGCATAACTATGTTTCGGTCAGCAATGGACCACATATACAATGATGGTCCCATAAGGTTAGTACCGTACAGCTTAGCTGTGTAGTAAATAGGCTAAACCATCTAGGTTTGTGTAAGTGTACTCTATGATGTCCACACAATGACAAAATTGCCTAATGACACATTGCTCAGAATATATCTCCATTATTAAGTGTTGCATGACTATATATATTTGATTTAATAAAAGCTAAGGAACAATAGTTCTGGATGGGCACAGTAGCCACGATCTATGCTGTAATATTTAACAGCATCAAAAAAGCTACATTAAAGATATCAAACAATATTACTACAGATTAAGTGCCAACCTGCATATATGAACTGCTGAGAGCTGGGAATTAGCTGCACTTTTCCTATTAATAGGAGAGCAAAACTAATCTCTTTAAATGTTCTGAGATGCTATTCATTTACTGCTTAGTTCTGTTTGTGATGTTTATAAACAAAAAAGGGATTAGTAGTCATCACTTAATAGACACATGGTATATTTTCAACGTGATTTTTAGTAAGTAAAATTTTACTTTAATGCTGTTTTATGTAATCAATTGTAGGATGATTTCCTTGTCTGCTAATTCAAAAATGATGTCCATTTGAAATCTATAGTAAATGCAGCCATTTATTAGACACCACCCAACAGGATAAACCTGTGAGTTGTAGGTGTAATCGCCAGTGCACAGGGAACTAATTGTGGCTTAGAAATGTTATTCTGGTGCACATTGCCGTGCACTGCCCAGACCCCCTGCTCTTGGCAGGGCTGTCAGCAGACGGCTTTCAGCTTAGAGCCCCTCAAAGACACTTTCAGCTGCAGAGAGCTGCTCATCCAAGGCTGGATCCCTTCTCTCAGTGGTGCTGATCCAACGACTGATTGATGCTGGAATATCCAGAACTGGCCATCACTGAAGAATCCTTGAGCTCCGGAGCTTCCTGTGTGTTCCTCTGGGGCTTTAGCCAGGCAGACATCTCAACTCAACCTCTTCCTTCTGCCCACTCTGGCCTCCTTTCTCCCTTTTCAACAAGAGCCGCTTCCAAGGGTACACCTTCATAAATATCCTGATCGCTAGACTCTCTTCTAGTCTGTTTTCTGAGAAATCCATCCTGCCATTGGTTAATTATTGCCCAAGGTTATTTAGCTAGTAGGCAATTAGGACAGGATTCGAAATCAAATTTGTATACCTCCAAGCCTGCTCTCCTTCTGCACTACACTCACAGCCTTCTCATCCTGTAGAGCATTATTCTGTTTTATTGACTCTTCAAGACATGTGCAAATTCTACCCACTTATCAAGCATTTCAGTGAATGACTAAATTTTCACAGGACTTAGCTATACCCAAATTATCGGCCTAATTATAGGCATGTGGCAAGTTCAGTTCTAATTAAATTATTGTCTTTCCATAGCACCATTTCTAATTAGCCTTCTCATTTCTTTGAAGCTTTATTTTAGCTTACCAGTAGCTAAATTGTACGGTTGTTAATTGTGCACACAAATTAGTGTGGTTTAAAAAGATGACCTAGAAATGTACTTTCAAACACATCAAACCCACATTATAGACATTATATTTATCATTTGTACCTGTTCAGATTTATTTCAAAAATCTCTGGCACACTTCAACCACTGGATTTGTATTATCTGTAACCTGACAGCTCTCAAAATAGGGTTTTAAATATAAAAGCTATTTCTAAGCATTCAGAGAGATCATAACAACAGATCCATTTGCTTGTGGAATTAGCATCATACCTCAACACTGTCAATATGTCTGTGTAGGTTAGCAAAAACATATCTTGATTGCAACGAGCGCTCCACACCTCAAAATGACTGTTACTTTGCATGCATCATGACTAATGAACACCCGTCTCTTTGCAAAGAGCATTGTTTCTGGAGGAAAGAAACTGTCTCTAGCAACGTGTTGATTGTTCCGATCCTCTATTCAATGAAAAACATCAATGGTTTTTTATTTGTTATCTGTGCCTGGTGGAAAAGAACCCCAGAATCCACTGTTCCTAAGATTTATTTCCCAGAAAGGGTATTCTCTGGGAATACAGCAGAATCTACATGGCTAAGTGCCCTGTGATCTGGGAAGTATTTTAGCAGAGCTGCTGCTGCTGGCTTTACAGGGAATGGGCGGGGAAATTCTTTTAAATTAATTCTTTGGGCTGTTCTGAACCCAGACCTCAGCCTACCTTCAGATGTACACCTCTGTCCTGGACACTAGAAGGACTGTTTGAGTCCGGACTGAGCTGTCAGCCTCTCCCACTGGTGTCATCTCTTTCTCTTTTTCTCTTTTTTTCCTTTTTTTTTTTTCCCCTTTCAAAGCCCCATTGTTGCAGAAGCTCAGCAATGGGCAGGCACTGAGGGGCTCTTTGAAAGGAGGCCTAGCTCTACTTTGCCATGGGGCTGAGCAGCACTAAGCAAAACCTACCTCACATCGGTCCAAATCACACGGAAGCGAATGAACTTTTAAACAAATGAGCTGCATGTTTTTCTCTAATGCTTATGACTAGCTGTGCGGTGAGGCTGCACCGATTTCAAAGGCTTTTCAATTCCTGCACAGAACTGAGAGGCTGTAGCAACGGTCCTTTGAAGAGAAAACACCACTATTGGGACGGGCGTGCAGCTTGGTCTTCGCTCAAAGACCTCCAAAAGTGACAGGGAACAGCAGAGGGGATGGCTCTGGCTACGAGCAGCTCAAGAAATTAATGTAAAAAAGGCTTTCCTCTGTCCCCTACTGCAAATATTTCTCTTGCAAGAGGAATCCTTGGAACCTGTCATACATATGAATTCTGTTTCAACTCCAAGGGGCTAACTTTTATACCTGCCTTTTGGCATCACTCTAGATTTTAGGCATTTTAATAACTACTTCTGATTAAAAAAAAAAATAAACTTTTGCTGCAGCTAAGACTATTTCTGTGTTTCCTAATTTGACATTTGCTAAGCAGTTTTAACAGAGGCTTATTTATTTTTTAGTTTATTCTTTTCATTCTCCAAAAAAAAAAGGATTTCTAAAAGAATCAAGTATAAGATGAAAATATTTATAAGTTACAGATAGAAACTAAATAAAACATTTTAGTGTGTTTCACATGAAAGGAACCTACCATACAAGCTTCAGTCAACAAGTTTTTGGGGAGCTCTTTGGTATGTTAATTGGAAATCATTCTAGTCTGTTCCACCACAGAGCTTGAATTAGGTGGCCCTAATGAGGACGGTTCAAATTACACTCTCTACCTAAAAGTGATGAAGCTATATTTCTTCAGGAATATCTTATAATTTGGACTTTTCACTCATTTATCCCAACCATTATCTCTTTGATCCAAAATAGTAAGGGTTAACATTGAAATTTAGGATAGTTCAGAAATTCTGGGCAATCAGAAAAAAGGCTCCAAAGAAAAAAGGCTCCAAAGAAAAGTGGAGAAAAGTTTATGTTAAATATTTCTAAAACTGTGGCTACTGCCCAAGTGCCATGTGGAAATCCTGGGAGCCCAAACTATCACTTCATAGTAGAGAGAATATTCATGAATATTCTAGGTCTTCATAAAGGAATTCAGCATGGAGTTACAGAAAGAATCAATTTTTGGAATCAGACAGCCTTGGCTTTATTTTCTCACTTTAGAAGATGGAGATTTGGTCAATTTTCTTAACATCTCTGAGTCTCAGATTTTTCATGTGTAAAATGAGACAAAGATTGATGGGACAAAATATGAAAAGAATTTACTAGATAATGTATAATCAGTAAATATTAGTTCTATTTCTGCCTTTTAATTAAATACTTTTAAAATTAGAGTTCAAATATATCTCACTTAAATTCTCAAAAAAGTGTTTGTGACTGACTTACATTTATTAAATAGCCTCTATTTAACTTCCTCAGAATTATTCCTGATTGTCAGACTGTTGTAATTATTATGTTACCGTATTATACTAAACAGTTTTTACAACTTTGAAAGTCAACTCTATCAAGGTATAATTTACGTAAACTATATTACACTCATGTTAAGTGGCGGTTTGCCCAGTTTTGGCAAATATATATACCAAATAATTACCCACTTAATCAAGATACTAAATATTTTCAATACTCCCCGAAATTCCCTCATACCCCTTCCATCAATTCCCCATGCTATCAACTGAGTGTTTGTGTCCCCCCAAATTCATATGTTGAAACCTAATCTCCAATGTGATGGCATTGGGAGTCGGGCCTTTGAGTGGTGATTAGGTCACGAGGGTGGAGCCGTCATTAACGAGATTTGTGCCTTAATAAAAGAAACCCCAGAGAGCTCCCTGGCCCCTTCCACTGTGTGAGGACCCAGCAAGAAGACGGTGGCCTACGAACCAGGAAGCAGACCCTCACCAGATGATGCTGTTGACTCCTTCTTGGACTTCCCAGTCTCCAGGACTGTGGGAAATAAATTTCTGTTGTTTATAAGCCACCTAGTCTATGGTATTTTTGTCATAGCAGGCCAAATGGACTAAGATATCCCCAAATCCAAGGACGATCTGCTTTCTTTCACCGATTAGCTTTTCCCATTCTAGAATTTCATATAAACGTGATACCACAGAGGGGACTCTTGTGTATCTGACTTCATTCATTTAGCATAATGTTCTTGGAATGCATCACATTGTTATGTATATCAGAGGACTAGTGTTCCATTGTATGAATATACCACAACTTGTGTGTCCATTCATCTGTTGATGGATATTTGAATTGTTTTCCAGTTCAGGACTCTTATGAATAAAACTGCTCTGAAGATTTTCATACAAGTTTTTGAGGAGATATGTTTTTATTTGCTTGGCTATGTAGGAATGGAATTGCTAGATCACATGGTAAGTATACATTTGACTTTGTAAGAAATGGCTAAACAGTTTTTCAAAGTGGCTATACCAATATTGCGTTCCCATCAACACGATACACGAGTTCCAGTTGCTCTGTATCCTAATGAACATGTGCTATTGTCAGTCTTGTAGGTGTCTGGTGGTATCTGATTGTGATTTTTGTATTTCCTTGCAATGATGTTGTACATCTCTCCCTGTGCTTATTAACTCTTTATCTATGTTGTTTTGTGACATGTCTGTTCAAATCTTTTTGTCCACGTTTCCATTGGGTTCTCCATCTTATTTTTGATTTCTAAAGTTCTTTATATATTCTAGAGGCAAATCCTTTGTCACATTTATGTATTGTAAATATTTATCTCACTATTTGGCTTGTGTTTTCACTTACACAGCACTCTCCGGTGTAGTGCAGAAGATTTGAAATTTTATAAAGTCCAATTTGTCTTTTTTTATTTATAATTAATGATCTATGTGTCCTCTCTATGAAACTTTTTCCTAGACCAAGTTTATGCAGATATTCCTCTATATTTTCTTCTGGAAATTTTATAGATTTGGTTTCACTTTTGTGTCTACGATACATTTTAAGTTAATTTTTGTGAATGGTGTGTGGTATTTTTGAGGTTGTTTCATTTCCATGTGGATACCCAATTATTTAATTGATCTTTGAAAAGATTATTCTTTCTCCATTAAATTACCTTAGCACCTTTATGAAAAATCAATTGACCATACATGTGTGGTTCTATATCCAGGCACACTATTCTGTGCCATTTAAACTTATTCACTCCCTTGATTAGTGTAGCTTTATAGCAAGTCTTGAAATAATGTGTGAGAAATTCTCCAATTACATTCTTTTGTTTAAATTATTTTGGCTATTCTTCTTTGTTTCTCAATATAAATTTTAGAATTAACTTATCCTTTGGTACAGACACGTGTGCTAGGATTTAAAGGAATTGCTTTGATTCTTTACATCTACTTGGGGAGAAATGAACATCTTGACAATAACGTGTCCTTCAATCCATAACGTGGTCTATCTCTTCATTTGTTTACGTCTTCCTTAGTTTCAGACATTTGTAGTATTGAGGTCCTGTACATATTTTATGGAATTTACTTCTAAATATATCATGCTTTTTTTATGCTTTTGTAAGTGGCATTTTTAAATTTTATTTTCCATTTGTTTGTGGTTAGTATAGAGAAAGTTGACTTTTTATATTGATCTTTTATCTTGTAACCTTACTAAACTCATTTATTATTTCTAGTAGCTTTTTTGTTAATCCTCCAGGTTTTTCTATCTAGATGATCATGTCATTTTTAAATTAGATCAATTTTACTTCTTCCATTCCAATCTGAAAGAAAGTCTTTCTTTCTTTTGCTCTTTTTTCATTATTGCGCTTAGATCTTTCGGTACAATGCTGAATAGAAGTAGTGAGGGAGACTTCTTTGCCTAATTTGGGGTCCTAGGGGAAAATCACAGTCTTGCCAATTAGCATGCCCTTTATGAAACTGAGTTTCTTTCTATTCTTGCTTACTGACAGTTTTTATCCTGAATAGGCATTGAATTTTGTCAAATTCTTTTTCTATATCTCTTGAAATGATTATAGGTTTTTTCCTTTTTTTCTATTCTGTTGAAATGCATCATTAATGTTTGAGTCTTAAACTTTCATTTCTAGGATTAATTTACCTGGTCATGAGGTAGTATGTTTTATATATCATTAAGTTTACTTGTTATAATATTGTTAAAGGCTTTTATTGTTTATGTGCGTGACAGATATTGTTTTGTAGTTTTCTTATAATCTTTTTTGGTCTGGTTTTGGTATCAGAATAATGGTGGCATCCAAAATTGAGTTGTAAGGTGTTCCTTCCTTCTCTATTTTTGAAAGGAGATATGTAGGAATAGTATTTCTTTCTTAAATGTTTGACAGAATTTTGCCGTGAAGCCATTTGGGCATGGATATTATTTGTACAGCTTTTGAATTACACATTCAGTTTCTTTAATATTTTTATGGTTATTCAGCTTTTCTATTCTTTTTTGAGTCAGTACTGATAATTTCTGTCTTTCAAAGTGTTTGTCTATTTCATCTAAGTTGTAGAAAGTGTTGGTATAAAGTTTTTCATAGTTTTAAAGATTTTCCTTTTAATGTCCAAACAATCTGTAAGGAATCCAGTCTTTTATTATTGGCAATTTGCATATTTTTCTCTCTTTCTTTCCTTCTTTTTGCTAATCAGTCTTGCTAAAATCTAAATTATTAAAGTTTCTTTTTCAAAGAACTAGTTTTTGGTTTCTCTTGCCTCTTATTTGCCGATTTTCTACTAAGTGACTTCTTATTTTAATCTTTACTAATTCCTTTCTTCTACTTGTTTTATTTTACTCTCTTTTTTTCTTATTTATTCAACAGATGAACATCATTGACTTCATCTCTTTTTTATTTTGTAATATAAGCATATAAGGCTATCTAGCTCCCTCTCAACACTGCTTGATCAACATCTCACAGTTTTTGATAAGATGAGTTGTTATGACTCAGTTCAAAATATTTTCTAAATTTCTGTAATGATTTCTTCTTTTAATGATGACTTATGTAGAAGTATGTAGTTTAATTTTCAAATACGGATTTTTCAGACACAATTTCATTATTGATTTCTAATTCAATTCTGCAGTGATTAGAGAATATACTTCATACAATTTAAATTTTTAAATGTTGATTGAGACCCATTTTATGAGCTAGCATATGGTCTATCTTTGTGAATGCTCCATATGCACCTAAACAAAGAATATGTATTTTGCATAAAATTCTATGAATATTGAATCGATAGCGTTGGCTGCTAGAGTTTTTCAAGTCATTTATATGCTTAATCTTTTTCGGTTTACTTTTCTATCAACTTTTGGGAAAGATGTGCTGACATTTTCCGGTATAATTATGGATTTTTTAAACTCCTTTTGATTTTATCTATCTTCTGCTTTCCATACTACCTTTCCAAAGATGTTTAACATAATCCTAAACAAAGTGCAAACATTTTATTTTAGAGACTGTTTGCAGAAAAAAACCCAGTATCTTTGAATTGAAGACTTATGCTAAAAAAACACTTTAAATCATCTTTAAAGTTAATATAGTTAAAGAAGTTTCAGTAGAATGCTGATCTCTTTTAAGGGAAAATGATTTTATATAGAATATGCATTTCTACTATAGTAGTACGATAATAAAAGTATTACTAGATATTATTTGCATTGACCTCAAACAGAACCAGAAGAGAAGTTATATGAACTGTGTCTATTTGTATCTATTAAATCTGCTATAAAATAATAGATAGTACAAATATCTATTGTATCTATTATAAAACAATAGATAACACAAATGTCCATTCTATCTATTATCAAATACTAGATACAAATAAAATGTAATCGTTGTTGATAAATGTTCCTGCATGTGGTGGTGGTTTGTGCAAATGTCATATCAAAGGGATGATAGAAATGAGGAACACTCTTAAGCACACTTTTGAGATTCCCAGTAAACTCAGATTTTATAACTGAAAACACAACTGCCACCAACATCCTTTCACTGAAATTCAGCTGATTATCATGTCTACATTTGTGTGGTTTCACTTCAGAAAACCAAAAATAATTATAGGTCTTTTTCCATTTCCTGGTGATGATGGTTGATAAAGATGGCAAATCATGTTGAACATACATATTCAAAAACACACTCCTCAAAGGATTTCTTTACTTGTTATTCAACAATGACTATGTAACTTTATCAGTCACCATTTTTTCTCTTCCCTATATGCCAAAAAGAGAAAAACCAAGCACAGAAATCTGTATTCAAATAGGACAGAACCTGAGAAGTGAGCTATTCTAAATGACATTAACACTAATGTATAGCAATTATAGGCGAACTCATTTCGTCAGATTTGTGTGAAAACCTGCTAAGCATTGGGCACCATGCTAGGCACTGAGGATTTCTCCTCTCAACATGTGTACGTTGAAGTAGACAGATACATAAGTAAATATTTTCAAGATAAAACAGAAGTTTCCTGATGGAAGCATGGCCCAGATGATATGGTAGGGCAGCCGAGGCATTAATGCAGGGCGTTATGGAGAAGATAGTGCCTCAGCTGGGTCTTTGAAAGTGAAAAACTACAATACAGGGAAAGAAAGATGGAAAAGGTATTCTGGACAGAGAATATTATAAAGAATAGACATACTAACCAGCTTAGTACAAGGAATTATTAGTTCAGTATCCCTAGATAATGAAATGGGGTGCACAGGAGCAGTTTAAGAACCAGGTCATAGAAGAGTTTGTAAGTTCTGCCACGGAAATTAAGATAACCCTGTAGAGAATGAAAAGTGATTGAAGAATTTGAAAGAGGAGCTTTAAATCAGTAGGCCAGCTTGATTAGTACGACTTCAGGATAAGAAGAACAAAATTAGAGAAAAGGAGATCAATCAGGTGGCTACTGTGACGGTATAGCCAAGAAATAACGAGGTCTGAACCCAGGCAGGGTTAATAGGGTTTAAAAACAGAGTATGGATTGGAAAATCATTTAAAAGCTAAAATCTTCAAGATTCATCCATTGATTAATTATGGAAAGTAGAGTAAAAAGGAAACAAATTAAATCTGATTTCTATATTTTGGTGAAGTGAATGGATTTAGAATTTATCAATTTATAAGCCATGATTGTCTGAGATTATCACAAGCGAACACGTGGAGAGACTACCAGTCACTAAAGTCACCAAGATTAAAACCCTGAGGAATACCAAGGTTTAGAAAGGACTGGGCAAAGCTGGTCAAAGGAGACAGTGGTAGGAAGGGATGAAGAGAACCAGACGAGGTGCGGGTGTGTGTAATCGGAGGCAAGAGTGTCAGGTGCGTGATCAGCATTGTCCAGTCCCGTAGAGGCGTTAGTGGATTTGGCAATGATGAGGTCACATGGAACATTCGTGACAGCACTTATCTGGGAGTGGTGGGGATGAAAAGTGATTAAACAAATGGGACGAAGGAATAGGGAGAGGACATAACAAATGTGGACTAGTCTTTTTGGAAACTTTGCTGTACGTTTTATAGAGGCTACACAGATGAGCTTCAGTGTCAAGATATCTGGGTTGGAATCTTGTTTCTACCACAAAAAACTCTGTGACTTGGGGCAATCATGAGCTTCTTAAGGATCAGCTACCCTAAATGTAAACTGAGGAAAAGAACACCTATTTTATGGAGTTACTGTGAGGATTAAAAGAGATGATACATTAAAAGTAAATAGTCTGTATCTGGCACATAGTGAGCATATACTGATTAGTGTATGCAAATCTCCTTGAGGGGTTCTTTGTGTTTTGTTTTCAGTTTCAGATGTAAATTTTTGCTATTCATTTCATTTCAAATAACACATTTATTAGGTTTTTAAATTTTTATTTCTAGACCCCAAATATAGAGCGTTCATTGATTGTATTCTTCAGATGAAGGCACAGTTATCATTGTTGTCCCATTTTATTTTTTATTTATTTGGCTATTTATTTATTTTATTGATGTTTGTTTATTCTCTTTTATCCCCATGCCTCAATCTCCTTCTCCTCCTGTCACAAAGAAAACCATTTAATTGTGTTGAATGTGTATGTTTGTGTTTGTATTCTAATAACATGGTTTCCTGTTGTTTTCTTTGCATGTATTTTTCATTTGTCTAAATGGTTTCATGTAATGTGACAATCTGTGTTTTACATTTTTCACAATACAATATTTTTTAAGATCTGTTGTATATAGTCTCGATTGCCTTAGTCAACAGTGTGAATTCATGCCATTTTACCTATTCTCATACTGGTGGACACAAAGAGTCTTTCCAATTTCTGCCAGTACAAATGACATTTTCATGAATGTTTTGTACACAATCTGGGCTCGCATCACATTTCTTTGGGATATGAATACCCTAAGTGGAGTTACTCCATTCCTCATGGGGTAGGGTAATGCTTAAGTAGTCTTATCGGTCCAATGTGCTCCCCAGGCTGACCTTACTAGTCTATGCTCCAATCAGCAGCACATGACAGGTTCTCATTCCCCACATTCTTCACACCCACACCACACTTGGCAATAGCCTTCTCTCCAATGTTTTTCAGTCAAGTGACGTAAAACCATATCTTAGTATTTCAATCCACATAATTATAGAAAATTAAAATTATTTTGAACATATCCTCATGAAATGTTTTAAAAGTTTTTTATTTTTTACAACCATTCACCAAATTATAGGACTCGAATGAAAATGAAAATCTAATAAGTTGTTGAATGAAGATACCAAGCTTATTCCACAAATTCACCCTAGGCCTTGAATGAGAACTACTGGTTCTTTTATTAAACTTCACTTCATGTACATATTGAAATCAGAGAATATTAAAGCTAAAAGTGATATTAGTCACTTAGACCACACTTTTGATTTTAAGTGTGGGAACGGTTTCAGATTTTGGAGAGTTCTTGGTATCATCACAAAAACATAAAAAATTTTTGTTTGGAGTATAGCATAGTATCACTACTGATATAATTATGCTCCAGTATTTCCTAATTTTTTCCATTTCTGTCTAATCTACAAGTTATCTACTATTTAGCAACTGGTCTGTAATCAATTCTAGATGCCTCCTTAATTCTTTTCTAAATCCTTGGACAATTCTCACCTTTTTCAACATTCTTTTAAACAGCATTTTAAAAAGACATCATCAAGACTCCATCTCTGTCACACTCTCATTTTGTGGAACCTATGTGCTTTTGAACTGATTTTTTGAAAGAGCTCTGACATCAGGTGGTCCCTTTGTCATAGATCTAAAGGTCTCATGAATAAAAATGCAAATGTGGATACGTAGAACTTGCTTTTTTCTACTTATGGTAGTAGATTGAATTTCAATTTGGAGTGTAATTTACACCTTTCTAATTTATTGAAACAAAACACCCCAAGCAACAAGAAAATCTGGTTTCCCTGATGTCTTGCTACTCTTCTGTCCAATTAGCTTTTTATTTATTTCTTCCCCATAGCCTAAACACAGCACAATTACTTAATTTTATTTTCTAACTCTATTTTCCTTTAGTAGACTCCAAGAAGGAAAATTTCTCACTCTGAGTGTAGGATCCCTACATGCCTTTGAGGAATGTTTGTTTGCCCAATAGACTACAGGCTAGATTCCAGTTTATATGTATTTAATATATTTTCAATTATTTGCCAGTAATATTAGTAAGACGTTCTCTCTATAAATCTTGATGACTCATTAGACATAGCAGTTGTATCATTAGGCTTGTGGTTTTAAAAAAATTTTTTATCTAAAAAATAGAATAATAATTAATAGTATAAGAAAAAAATAGCCTAAGAATTTATTTCCTCCAGTCCCCCTCCCTATCATCTTTTGGAGGAGTCTAGGTCAATTTCACATAGATACTAGAATTGATGTTATATTGTGGACTGTGCTTCTTGTGCTATTGCTGTATATATTCCGTAGTTTCCTATAAACTATTACTTAAATTACTAGTAGAATTACAAATGACTATAACCTTGTCATGAATACAAATAGATGTCTCTTTCAAAGAGGTAATTCTCAAAAAGTTGAAGTATTTCGTCCATAATAGAAATAGGACACTAAATCTGTTTTTCCTTTTTCACCACCACTTAAGGGTGAGAGGGAATAGTGAAGATGAAGAACTCAGCAAAGAACATAAATCCTTATTATTTCTATGGCTTTACTCATACTGTAAAACTATAAAGTTCAAAGCTATAGAAAGTTTATTTTAAATATGTAGGTATTCTTACAGATTAGAACACGACTGAAATAAATAATATAAATTCTATTTAAATATGTTCATAACTCTCTGCCAATCCCAAGACTATGGATCCAAAGAATATGGATCTTTGCAGAAAGTGGATAACTAGGGTAGACTTGGACCTGAGAAAAATGGGTGCTGGTGCTATTTAGGGCTTCAGTAAACAGGTAGAAGATGAACTGGTTCCAATCCACAGCTTCATTCAACATAAACCTTTACATTTGACCACAACACACTTCATTCATTGTCATCATGCAGGTATTTAATTGAGAACAAACACAAAAAGGACCCCTAAAGAGAGAAGCAGTATACTTTGGATTATAACCTACTTATCCCATGCCCATTTTTTAGTATTTTATAGGGAAATCAATTATCTTGTTTCTGTTCTCTATGGTCTTCTAGGATAGGTAGACGACCAGACCTCTTTCTTTCTGTTATCAGGCCCCTCAAAAGAATCAGGTTTTGTTCTGGTTTTGGTTTTGTTTTTGCTGTAGTTGTATGTCTTTGAGATCATGCTGAGCCATAAGGAAGAACGTTTAGTGTCAACTGGTCTTTAATAATCTAGGTTTCATACACAAACTTTCTTATGATTCGTTCCTGGGAAGAGAATTCTTTTGTCTTTCTAGATCAATCTGATTACAATGAAAACTATAATGTTTGATTGATTTTCATGATTTCTTGTAGCCTTCGTCTTAGCTGGTTCTTGATGATTTTTAAAAAATCTTTTCACAAACAAAAGTAAAGTAGTTCTTTGTCCTCCAATAAAAAGTAACTCTTTAAGCACTTAAAATTAAAAGTTCTTGATGATATTGTCAAATATTCTGCTACTCTGACATATTCATCTTTGCAGCTCTTAACTACTAAGAATCTGACTGCACCACTGTTGATCTGTAGAAAATGCAGTTAAAATGTTGCTGTCAGTATTGAAATTCAGAGACTGGCCAGTCCCCAGAACATTTAATGGTGCAAGGGAGCCCTCTGGGTGAATATCTGGGTTTCGTCATTCACGCAATGTTGACAAGTTCACTGAAGCAGACATTTTTACTGCACTTAATATGTTTTGCTTCTTTCCATCTCTGTGTTCATCTGTATGTTTCTTGATGATAAGAGCTGAGGAAAAGCTATGGTTTCAGACAGGGGAAGTCTGTTCTGAGTGGCTCATTTTACTATAATCCATAGGCCCTTCTAGTTGCCTTCATGTGTCATCAAACTTCCTAGGAGAATATAGAGGGGTGCATTTGCTCTATTCTAAGTCACAATAGATAGAACACCAACTTGTACGATAGCACATTGGAAACACCATTTTGCCCCCAGTGGGGTTGCACTTGAATGGCATAGCTATAGTGGCTCATTTGGGATGAACTAAAATCAAGATGAAGAACGAAAAGTATCTTTTCTATCCATGAACAGGAATAAAAATGAATATTTTATGAGTTTGACTATTAAAGTTTTCAAGCTTTGCTAGATGATAAATTTCTATTCCTATAATACATTCTACAGGTACTGGTCAATAAGATTTTCATGAATTTAGCATGACATTCACAAACCTGATATTATCTTCACTCTTTGTATTTAACGTTTACGTAAATATTTGGCACAATGAATACAGTCACTTTGCCTTTGTAATTGGTACGGTGTAATTTGATTACATGCTCAAAAGCTGCTTCTGTTTCCCTTTTTAGAATAAAAATAAATTTATTTCTTTCAAGTTGATTGGTATAATTATCTTTTCATATCTGAAACAGCTCAGGCTCTTGTTTTAAGCTCTTAGTTATTTGTAATATATCTTGAGGAAACTCTTGACAATATGTGCTACTTGCAATCTTTCTTACCTGTTTCACAATAGAATTAATACCCCATGCCCTAAGATATTCATTGTATGTAATGCATGAAGCTCTATCCTATGTGTCTAGAATGTTACTAGCTATGTACCACTCAGGAGAGAGCTGAGAAAATAGTTGCTCAAATCACCTACAGTAGGATTGAATTCTTTTGTAAAGCTCCAGTTGAGAAAAGTTGGAATTTAAGATATTTTCAAATTTTTTTTCTAATCAACAGAATTTTTTATTCAAATAAAATTTTATATCTAAGCCCAGAATGGAAAACAGATAAATGCTGTGCTGTTCTGGATGAACTGAAAGAGAGTTGCCTGAAGAAACTTTTTGGGTCACTTTAAGCAATGCCCATAGATGTACTGTGTACAATTTCAGTTACCAAGCGTTGCTGTAGTGCTTTGAGTGGTTAGAAGCCTTAAACACTGATAATCAGGAATATTATGCAGTGTATGCCTAACAGACTTCTACCATGTCCTCTCAGAATAATGAGTTAAAGTTTCTCAGAAAAAGAAACATTACACATTCATAGACAGGTCCAGAAAAATCAAATGGTAACTAAGTTTGGAATGATGGAGTAAATATATCTTTCCCTTTTCTTTCTGCTAAGTACAATTAAAAGCTCTGGAAATTATATATTTAAAAAGCAAACATAGACTCTGGAAGGTAGAAAGAAGAAGGCAGACTAAGCAGTGACCTTGGTACCCAAACAATGACAGCATAATGAGTTTCCTGGGCAAACTTTGAGCTGAAAAAGATGGCAAACTGAAAATACCAACAAAACAAATCAAAAAGAGTCCACCCAAAGGCTGCTCTCTCTGGCCAGATACCAGGAAAGGAGTAGTCTAGTGGGACAGAAGTATTTTTTAGACAGTAACCACTCTATTCCAGCCAAACACCATAGGAAAAACTAAGGCCCCAACCCTGGTCCTGCCAGAAAAGGTTGAGAATTGATCCTAGACTTCCATCCTTGTCAGAATGGAAAGAGATGCTCCAACCCACCTGCTACAGTGGTGTCAGCAAAGACTAGGTAGGGAGCCAGGGATCATCCCTGTGAGGTGGTAATGAGCCCTCTACCTCTGTGGTGTAATGACCACATGGGGAGCCTGGATTTCCATCATCACCTGCCAGTAACAAGGCATACTTCCTCCTCCTCACTGAGGTGATATCAGAGGAGGACTAAGGGAGAGTCAGAAATTTCACCACTGTCCAGTGGTAATGAGGTCACACCTCCATCGCTGTGGGGTTAGTGGAGGCCGAGTGGGGAACACGAACAAAGCTCTCCTACTTTTTCCCACTGAAGAGGTACCAGTGGAGGTCTAGTAGGGAGTACAAACCCCCTGAAGTAATGTTGACTCCATTTGAGGGTCAAAGGAGGCCATGAAGGGAACCTGTACCATATCTACTATCACTTAGCGATTGGGATGTGTGCTGTCTTCTTCCCTTGTTAGAAAAGTGTCAGAGGAATCCATGTAAAACAGGTTTAAGTAAGATCCAGAATCTTATTATGTAAGGCCTACATGTTCAAGTTTCAAAAAAAAAAAAATCATTTGTCAGGCCAAGAACTAGGAAGGTCTCAAACTAAATGAAAATAAAGACAATAGAGAGATACCAACACGAAAATGACAGAGATGGTAGAATTATCTAACAAAAATTTAAAAGTAGCCATCATAAAAATCCATCAATTACAAATATGCTTGAAACAAATTAATAAATAGAAAGTTTCAGCAAAAAATAGGAAGATAGAAGATATAAAAAAGAAAATGGAAATTTTAAAACTGAAAAACACAATAATTGAAATTAAAATTTCAAAGGATTGGTTCAAAAGCAGAATGAAGAACACAGAGGAAAGAATCTAAGAACTAGAAGAACAATAAAAATTACCCAATCTGAAAAACAGAGAAAATATACTGAAAAAAAATGACCAGAGCCTCAGGGATCTGTGAGACTACGACACTTAACATTTGTGTCATCAGAGTCCCAGAAGGAGAAGAGAAAGAGGGCAGGGCTCAAAAAGTATTCGAAGAGGTAATTGCTGGAGAAAGTTGCTAAATTTGGTAAAAGAGAAACACATATTCCAGAAGCTGAGCTAATTGCAAACAGAATAAGACCAAAGAAATACAAAACAAGACACACAGTAGTAAAACTTCTAAAGCTAAATCCAAAGAAAACATCAAAAGAGGAATGGTACCTGACCCAGAGAAGTAAAACATTTTGAATAACAGCAGATTTCTTATTACAAACTATATAAGCTTAAAGGAAGTGGCACAGCATTCTTTTTCTTTCTTTTTTTTTTTTTTGCTGAGAATTAGTGGCCCTAAGCTAACACCTGTTGCCAATCTTCCTCTACTTTGTATGTGGGTCACTGCCACAGCATGACTGATGAGTGGTGTAGGTCTGTGCCCAGGATCAGAACCTGCAAACCTGGCCACCAAAGCAGAGCACACCAAACTTAACCAGTATGTCATGGAGCTGACCCCAGGGGCATAGCATTTTGTAATGAAAGAAAAAATGCTGAAAGAAAACTGTTAACTCAGAATCTGAGATCCAGTGATAATATTCTTCAGGAATGAGGGCAATATCTACAAGGAGGAAACCTAAAAGAATTTTTTGCTGCAGATATACACTAAATGAATGGATAAAGGAAGTCTATAAGCAGAAAAGATTGATGAAGAAAGAAATCTGGGAACAACATAAAGGAAGAAAGAGCATAATAAACAAAAAGATGAGTATATATAATAGACTTTCCTTCTTCTCCAGAGTTTTCTAAATTATGTTGGATAGTTGGAGCAAAAATTATTATACTGCATGATAGATACAATTTAAGACAATTATAATGCGAGAAAGTAAAGGGATGTAAACGGAGGAAAGAATTCTACATTTCATATGAACTGATAAAATTACAACACCAGTAAACCAGGATAGATTATGAATATATGATAAAATACCTTGAGAAACTGTTTAGAACAGTTTCTAACCCCTCTCTCAACACTCCTCTCTCAACAATTTGTAGAACAACTAAAGAGAAAATCAGCAAGAGAAAAATTCAACAGCATCAAGCAACAGTATCTAATTGCTGCTCCCCAAAACAGCAGAATTCACATTCTTTAATAGTGTTCATGGGACATATACCAAAATAATCCATACACTAGGCCATAAAGCAAACTCAACAAATTTATTGTTCTTTTTTTTTTTTGGAGGAAGATTAGCCCTGAGCTAACTACCAATCCTCCTCTTTTTGCTGAGGAAGACTGGCCCTGAGCTGACATCTGTGCCCATCTTCCTCTATTTTATATGTGGGATGCCTACTATAGCATGGCTTGCATATATTAGAAAAGCTTATAATCTAAATTTCCACTTCAAAACCTAGAAACATAGGAACAAAATGAACACAAAGCAAGCAAATGGAAGAATATTAGAAAGAGAAGAACACAAATCCATGAAATGGAAAACAGTAACACAATAGAGAAAATCAATGAAACAAATAGTTCTTTGATGAGATTAACAAAATTGTCAAATCTCTGGCAAGACTGATAAAGAAGAAAAGACAGAAATTACCAGTATCTGGAACGTAAGAGGGAATATCATTACCGACTCTGCAGACATGAAAACAGTACTAAAGGAATACTAGAAACAATTCTACACATATAAACTTGACAATTTAGATAGCTTGGACCAATTCCTCTAAAAATACAAAATACAAAACAGATTCAAGTGGAAACAGAAAATCTCAACAAGCATAACTCTTAAGCAAATTGAATTTATAGTTTAAGAATTTCCCTCAAAAGAAATCCCCAGTCTCTGATGGGTTAATTGGACATTTTACCAAATCTTGAAAGAATTAACACCAATTCTATACAATCTCTTCCAGGAACTAGGAGAGAACACTTTTCAATTAATTTCTTGAATCTCATATTACCTTGATACAAAACCAAAAGCTGGTACAAAAGAGAAAACTATAGACCAGTATCACTTATGAATATAGGTACAAAACTCCGAATAAAATATTACCAAATAGAATTCAACAATATAAAAAAGGAATTATACACCATACCAAGTGGGTTTATTCCAGCTATGCAAGGCTGGTTCAGTGTTCAAAATCAATTCATGTCATCCACTATATTAGCTAGCTAGAGAAGAAAAATTTCATATTCATATCAATCTAGGCAGAAAAATATTTGACAAAATTCAACACTCGTTCGTGCTAAAAATCCTCAGAAGAATTTGAGTAGAGATGGGAATTCCTCAACTTGGTAAAGAGGAACTAAAGTCTACAACTAACATTATACCTGTTAGTGAAAGATTGAATGTTTTACCCCTGAGATTGGAAACAAGACAAAATTGTCTGCTCTCTAAACTTTTATTCATGGCTGTTGGCAAACACAAGAAAAGAAAAGAAAAGAAAAGGCATGCAGGTTGGAAAATATGTCAGTTTCCTACTTGCCGATGATATAATTGTCTATGTAAAAAAATCCCAAGGAATCAATGAGAAAACTCAGAAAGCATTAATAGATGAGTTCTGCAAAGTCACAGGATACAAGATAAGCAGAAACATCAAATTTTCCCTGAGTAATATACTAGCACTTGACACATAGATACTAAAATTAAAAATATAATATTATTTACAGTTACTTAAAAAAAGGAAATATGCAGCTACCTACTGTGCAGATGAGCTTTCCAGAGAAATAACAATTTATTTTTACGCAAAAACCTGAAAACAAATGTTTATAGCAGCCTTATTCATATAGGCAAAAAAATAGGAACAGCTCAGGTGTCCTTCACCATGTGAATGTTTAAAATAATGTGATATAGCCATTCCACGGAATAGTACTCAGCAATTACAACGAATGAACCATTGATACATGCAACAACCTGGATGAATTTCCAGAGAACTACGAGTGAAAAAAGCCAGTACCTTAAGGTTATATACTCTATGATTTCATTCATGTGACATTATTGAAATCACAAAATTATAGAGTGGAGAACAGATTAGTGATAGCCAGAAGGGTAAGGAGGGGTAGGATTGGGAGGAAAGTGATGTGACTGTAAAAATGCAATATGAGGGACTCATGAGGTGATGGACATGTACTGTATCCTGACTATCAATGCCAATATCCTGGTTGCAATATCGTGCTGCAGTTTTTCAAGAAGTTACCTTTGGAGGAAAGGAGGTAAAGAGTACGTAGGATCTCTCTACTACTTCTTACAACTATGTTTGAATCTAGAATGCTCTCAAAAGAAAACCTTTAATTTAAAAACCGAATGGTAATTATCATCACTTGGATGAATGCATATTGGTCTTATCAATGTCTGAAAAAAAGTCTGGGATTTATACAAAATATTCAAAAAAATTTGCATTTGCTATTCTCCTTATATCACCAGTATATTGGCAGAATATTTTTACAGTGACACTTTTAGTCGCCAGTCGTGTCTAGTGTCATTAAGCATGGACATAGGCTAAAAGTAAATACTGTCTAATTATAATATATGTGTGATCTTTGCTGAAGAGTTTGATTCTCACCAAACATCCAGCGATCAGAGAAAAACATAACCAATTGTCATCATCAACCTACAATTAGCTCACACGTTTTCCTCTTGCCTTTTCAGTGAGAAAATGTATTCAAAATAACAACAATGTACATATACTTTCACTAAATATGTACTTGCCTGTTCAATTAGTAAAACATGTTTTGAACATGTAGGACATATTTCGTGTAGGTAGAAAAACAGTCATTGTATTTAGAGTCCTTTAGTTTAGGGCTAATAAAAAAAAGTCAATGATTCTAGAAATATATCATCTTAACCAAGTTATGACACATTAAACATTAAAGTTTCATACTGTGTAATGAATGAATTTCATTTTAGCAAATCCTAAAATTAGTATGTGTTATGACATCTGTACTAAAATGTCCCCTAAAAAAAAGCAGACATTACCCCACACTTTAAAATTTTATATCAAATTAAGCCACTCTAGATTAGAATTTCTATGATTATGTACTTATCTCCTCTACATTTTCAAAAGCAACATTATTGCACAAAGGAAATTTTTCTATGGATACTTGAAAAACAATATGGTATTCAGTGCCTTCAAAATTATCCTTTTGTCTCTGATCAGGGTACATGCCGAAGGAAATTAAAGCAAGAAAGTAAGCCTCAATGGGCAAAATGATTTGGTAAGGATCACAATTTGGGTCAGATTGGTTACACTCTATGGAAGACCATAAGACAATGGTAATGCTAGTTACATTTTAGCATTGCTGAAACATTCTTCTTTGCTTTTCATTGTAGCCTAGGGAAAATTATGTAATTATTAAGTATAATGATGCTTTTTAAAAGGAGATTGTTTCCTAGGATCAAAAGACACACTGCCAAATTTATCCACCTTCTTTCCTTTTTCATTTTCTCCACAAAGCAAAAGTAATTGCTTTCTGTTTATTCTTTGCCCGTTCTTTGAAACTTATTTTGAAGGTAGTCATACAAAATGCTGGCATGGACAATAAGAGGTACTTTGTAGACTAGGTGTTATTTAATTAAATATAAAAAGCTAATTTAACATAATACTATGCTCACAATAATGAGACAGCTCTGATTGAAAGCCACTAGAATGCTTTTAGCACACCCCTCAGCATCGAGTGGTTGTGAAGAGTAGTCGTCTCTTTACGAATCATCCCTCATCAGTACTGACTTATCCTGGGAGATATATTCAATATCACGATGGCTGCCATTTCCCCATTTCTCTCTGATTGCTTAGAATACTATCAAATGTCTGAAACGGGGTGTTCTTCTAAAAAATATATATGTAATATATAAAAAATATATATATATTTAAAGATATCAAAGAGCCAGAGACAATATCACAATCCCAAATTGTGTCTTTCTTTTATTAAGATCGTAAAATACAACTAGGAGTACTTTTGAGTGACCATCACTAAATTATGAGCTGAATATTGCAGGGACAATAGAGCGGAGCATTGAGGTCATTGAACAGCACAGATCTTGACTATCTATTTAGTAGTAAAATCATATTTATCTCCCTAGTTAAAGAACTGTATCAATCCTTTTCCTTTGCCAAATCCTACTACGTCCTCTTCCATGTTCTCTTATATCCATCAGCATATGACATATTTAACACCAAGTTTAGACGTCCTTGATTTATGCGGTCTTGAATACTAACATCTCTCAGCCAAATTAGATACTAAATTTAGCATTTATATACTACTATTATCCAAAGAGTTATTAATCTCTGGTAGGTGTTAATTCAATGATCAACACAAATGCTCTAAGTAGAGCTACAATAACACAGTTAAGTAGGTGCCTTCTCTTGAAAAGATTTTTAAACGATTTTAGTGGTAAGATTGAGCATCAGGGTCACAATACCTCTAGACTAGCACCTTGGAATATTAATAAATGTAAAGTTTTAAAGGATTCCATGGGCAAATAAGTTAAGCAAATGCAAAAAATTTCGTTTGTTTGTTTTAATGTAGGATAGCTCAGAAATTTTATGTTGACGAGCATATCAAGTGGGACACACTTTGGGAAATGCTAATGTTTCCACGAGATTAGCGGAAAGAAGAGTTCTCTAAGTAAAAAAATATAATATAAATAACATTCTCTTTTCCAACAGACATGAACAAAATTGCCTCCTGAAGCCATCTGACCCGGGTACATAAGAATAATGCATTTAAAAGAATCATCGGCTGCCCATTTTTCATTTGTTGTGATATTTGATCCAAACTATTTCATGTCTCCCATTTAACTTCTTGAATAAAAAATTAAAGCTAAAAGCAGGTTTAGTACAGGAGAAGAGCTGCAGAGGGCCAGAGCTAGGCCAGTGGGCTCTATTTTTGAAGCAGCCTTTTATTTCTGCATCTCTGATATCTAAGGCATAGCTTTCAAAAACACTTCTCTTGTGACTAGGTTGCTTTTATCTTTCCCATTTTATTAAAGGAGTTAAATGGAAGGTATTCTGAAACTCCAATTTAGCTTTTATTTTTCAATAAAAATGACAGTCGAAAAACAGTGTAACCACAGGAGAGGCAGGGCAACCTGGCACAGAGGGGGTGGATGCCCGCTGAGCTGGGACTACAAAGTGTTTAGATAACACACACACCAGGCTTTCTAAATACCTTGGTGGGAAACTGTAATAGGAGGGCAAATAATGGTCCTCATCTTTGAATTCACCCGAGCTCTTTCTACTGTCATGAAATTTTTATTTAAAGAAATCTAAAAAGGAGACCATTTGAATACGGTTCTTGAATACTCTAACGCTTTGTTTTAGTTTGATGTGCCTTCGTGCCGTAACTTAGAAAGTGTCAATTTCACATCTTCCTTTTAAATCAAATAACTAATCCCCTAGAGCTCTCCAACCAACCATAATGCTCGTTTGACAGGGTGTCCTTAAGTCATATTTACTGGATTTTTGCAGTGATGTCTTAAGTTGTGTACGCAAACACCTCCACAAATAATCTTCTAAAATATCACATATTCAGAAAAGATTTAAGTCTGACAAAACTTCCATAATCCTTAAATAATTTCAGAATAATATCTCATTCTCATTTTCCTAAGATATACAGTAGATATTTAGAAGAAGACGATGCATTGGACTATTTTATTTTTTGCCAGCATCAGACAGGGCTAATGGTAGTCCTGCTCACTAACTTATTTTAAGGATGGTGTTTGTATACGGATAATACTAGCAATTGGTAGAAGATTATAGTTTAGAAGGCTTATATTGAATTCAGGAAAACAATATAGCCTTATAAAATTCTGAATCAAATATAACAAATTTCTCAAATTTTGTCTTGTTTAGAAAAATCCTAAATGAGAAAGGAATTAACATTAGTCATCAGTGTTGACAAATGGAGGCCTGGAGGTGAATGGTAGAGAGCCAAGATAAATTAAGGGGCAGACCTTTGCACAGTGCAGCATTGGGAGAGGCACAGAGGCAAACGACCAGTCTCCGGGGTCTGCTCTCTTAGATGTAAATTCTGTGATCTCAGGAACAGATCTGAATGTTCTGCCTGGCTTTTGCCTTGCTTCTGGATGGAGACATTCTGAAGTGACTTCAAGTGAATAACCCTGGGTTTTGCACATGGTCCCCTCGCACGTCCAGTCATTTTTCACTTAGATGAGCCAAGTTAAAATATCAGTGAGAATGATTTTATATAATAAATAGAGAATAATTTTCCACAAAAAGCATGCAAGTTTCCAAGTTTTCTGTGGCTGATTAATTCCCAGTCAGAAACGGATGTTACAAATAAGAAATCAAACCTTAATTTTTTAATCAGTCAGCTAATATGTTCCCATGTTTATATACTACATGAATCACTGTAGAGTATTAATTCAAAAGCACTAAAGTGCTGATTTTAAGGGTTTACAATTTAGTGTTAAGATTGATGAAGTGATTTCTCCTAATACCAGCAGGAAAAGAAAAACATAACAAACACTTTTACTCTCTTTTTAAAGGGATAGCATTTTCAGTGTAGTGTAGGAATTAAGATCCTGGACTATGGGCCAGCTCTGGTGGCCCAGTGGTTAAGTTTGGAGTGCCCCGCTTTGGTGGCCCAGGTTCGGTCTACCCCACTCATCTCTCAGTGGCCATGCTGTGATGGCAGCTCATACACAAAATAGAGCCAGATTGGCAGCAGATGTTAGCTCAGGGTGAAGCTTCCTCCACAAAGAAAAAAAAAAAAAAAAGAAAGATCCTGGACTTAAGCTAGACTACCCAGGGTTTGAACCCCATTTACCATCTGTGTAACTTGGAGTAAATTACTTAACTTCTCTGTGCCTCAGCTTTCTCATTTTTTAAAAAGGAGATGACAATAAAACCTACACAGAGTTATTCTACATTTATAAAAAGTTACTATTTATAAAATGCTTAAAATTTACCTGAAAAGTAGGAAGTTTGCCTTAATTGTTAGACATTATTAAAAGGTGACTTGCACAGTAAGGCATATGATTTTTCCCTTGTTCAGCTGGCTATCAGATTAATGCATTAGCACATTTCCCTATCAGTCCACTCCTGGAATAGCTGCTCTAGAGACAGAAATGTTTATCCAGACCTCTTTTTACTAGCAGTTTTGATTTTACCAAAAAGTAAAATTAACTAGAAGGATATAATAGAATTGGGGAGGGGGGGAGCTTTACTATGCCAATATCTGAATCTTCAGGGCATCTTCTATGTCTCTTTCAGTGCCATGTTTTTCTGGCTGTCCATTGGCATTCCTTTCATCAACCAGCAGATTATCCAATGCATAGACGTCACTTGATAAGTATTTGTTACGTTTGTGAATATGAAACTTATTTTGACACAAGTATTTTTGGAGAGAAACTTGACTTTATATTTACAACAAAAGAAGCAATCTCTATAACTTAAAATTATAAAGCTGAATATTTTAAATTTACAAATGATTGCATCAAATAACTGTGAAAATCAAAATACAATCATTAAAAAAGTCTTTAATATGTTGACACATTTTTGGTAACTGTTTAAAGTTAAAGAAAACAGACACACCAGGTGCATTACTTAACTTCCATTAAAGAAACAAGATTAACTCTTACACGCCTCCTTTTATAATGAAGAAAGCCATCTGCTTTATTCAAAAAGATTCCTGGAATTGTGACGCTTATTCTGTTCCTAGATTATAGTTTCCATTTGGTAACATTGAATAATTAATAGATTGATTGCATTTTGTCTGTTTTGGCTTTATAGAATGAAAGCTTCTTAAGAGATACGATAACACCAGAAATGGTATTCCAAAGGACAAATGATTCTATCACCTGGAGATAACTCATTACTTAGGCAGAAAGAATTGCTATTAAGGATGGAATATAAGATGCAGAACCTTTATGACTATATTAAAGACGTCTAAATTTCAACATATCCTACTGCCCACAGCCTGAGGAAGTGGAAAAATACGCTTGTTGCCTAGATAATTCAGAGAAACCTTTCCCTTTGCTGGAATTGTCTGGAAAATTGTATCAGTTTTCTTTCCTCAAGTTATAAAGCTTTTTTTGTTGAAATTTGAGAAACACTGTTTGACTAGTTGACATTTAGAAACTCCTATGCTCTCTCTAAATTCATCATCACTATTAAAAAGTGTTATTTCTGTTATGTTTGTAGCAGTAAGCTGAAGATTAGTTTCTAAACAGGTTCAATTTTTATTTTTTATTATGAAAATGATGTACAGTCATTGGAAAAAATCCCAACTATGCAGGCATGTACAGAGTAAAAGAAAAGGCATCCACATTCACACACCCCTACCCACGACTCTGCCTAGAAGTAGCCACGGTTCACAGTGTTAGGTTCACTTTTCTAGACTTTTGACAGTGTACGTTCATGTACAATGTATCTGTATGCGTGTAGATAGTACACAGTTTATGCATGTAAATGACTACGGATGTTTTTCTACTTCCGGCTTTTTGAGTTAACACTGCATTTTGCAGGTCTTTCCAAGTCAGTACGATGAAGACTGTATCATGTTCCAAGGCATTGATATACCAAAATGTATTCAACAATTCCCGTGTTAAGGAATATTCCAGTGGCTTTCTTCTTTGCTATTTCATACTGTGTTGTAATAAGCCTTCTTGAACATAAATGAATGTTCATATATTTTGACGTTTTGACATTTACCAAATTGTTCTCATAAAGACCATGCAAGTTCACCTTCTTGCCAACAGTCCTACCTGCTTTGCCAACTGCCTGGGTCATCAGCGCACCACATATTCAATCACTTGATGGGAAAGCAAGAGCTTGGACCACAAATCTCACAAAAGAGAAGAATTTTTGAGCTGGAGTATTATTTAGGACTTGGAAGAGAGATAGACATTAATCAGGAAAACTTGGGGGAAAATGACTCACAGACAGCAAATGGAGCACCCAAAGGCATCGAGAGAGAGAGAGAGAGAGAGAGAGAGAGAGCAAGAGCAGCTGGTGCATGAAGCAAAGGAACGGTGCTCAGGAAGGAAGTGTCTCAGAGTGGTGGGGGAGCTGTGTGATCTAACATATTATGCCTGTTCCTGCAAAACCTTCAAGGGCAGGTCGGTTTCCTCCCTATAAGGCTGCCCATTTATGAATCTGGCCTAAGATGATGCTTTGTTAATTGGTACTAACGTCGAAATGTTAATTGGACACAACCAGAGGACCAAACGGAAGCATCCATATTTTGCTAGGCACTCCCCAGAGAAAGTGCCAGATTCATTTATGATGAATTTCATGGTGGGAATTTCAGAATAGAAGGACAGATGCCATGACTGGATGTGAGTTTAACTCAAATGGAGACTTTTGGAAACTCTCAAACTACATAGCATAAGACAATGTGGTTCTTTCTCTTTACAAGGCCAAATCTGGCAGGACAAAGCATTAACAAACAACTATAGCACTACTGAAGTTCTTGATAACTCGGACATGGATGCCATATGGACAGATGGCTAAGTAAATAAATTTAAAATTCAGAGTAGTAGTTTCTGAATATTTGATGTATTACAAGCTTGATATTTTTATTAGGAAATAAAGATTAGGAAACTTTTGATATGAATCTTCACATACATCTCCCTGTCATATTGGAAACATAACTAATTGTTCAGACATTCCATAAAAAGGAAACAAATGTGCTTTTTATGAACATTTTGTTCATGAATTTGTACCACATATTTCACAAAGGACTTATGATCATCAATCACTTATCTTTTACATCTTCGAATGATTGTTTAATGTCCATCTCTCTGATTGCTATACAGCAATTGATATAACAAGATGTTAAATATCTTAACAAAGATCACACTGAGAATTCTGTCTTCAAATCCACTTCATCTCTTTAACATAAAACGTGACAAATTTATCTTACTTCTTGTGATACCATGATACTGTGCAAATATCCTTAAAATAAATTAAACATGTCCCCTTTACAAAGGTATACTATGAGAACATGAAATTGTTTCAAATAAGGGGTGTTTATCAATGTCTGCAAAAAACACTGCAAATTAAAAGGAAAGTGTTCTTTAAAAGATGTGTGGTATAGTGAGACAACAAGAGGATGCGGAGACTGGAAGGTTTCTTTGGCTGGGAACAGAAAGAGATAGGGCCGGCCGGGTTGCCAAGTGGTTAAGTGCGCGTGCTCTGCTTCAGTGGCCCAGGATTTCACTGGTTCAAATCCTGGACACGGACATGGCACTGCTTGTCAAGCCATGCTGAGGTCGCGTCCCACATGCCACAACTAGAAGGACCCACAGCTAAAAATACACACCTATGTACCTGGACACTTTGGGAGAGAAAGGAAAAATAAAATCTTTAAAAAAAAAAAAGAAAGAAAGAAATAGAGATAGAAGGACAAGGAAATGCTGTTTAGAAGACTAAACTCTTATGAAATTATGAATCCATGCTTTTATTAAAAGGGAGGAAGAATTCCTCCACCCTTGACCAATCAAATATTTCAATGAACAGAAAGATCAACTATGAGTAAAATAGGTGACTATGGGATCAGCCAGAGAATTTACTTTCCATGGAAACATAAAATAATCTAAATTTACTGCCTTGATGTCTTTGCTGCTATGGCCAAGATGTGGCAAATAGATAAAATTTGAGCAAAATATGTCTAAAGGCAAACTTAAAAAGGGAAGTCAAACTCCTAAACATTCCTTCAGTTCTTCTCATCGACAGCAACAAGCGCTTTGTGGGTGATATTCAACTATTATTAGAACTTCAAATGACTTGTAATTGAAAGATCTTTTCTCATGTCTTCATATGAGAAAAATGCATCCTCCAGCCATACTTTCCAATTGACATCAAAGGGGAAAAATCTTTTACCAGATCAATGATTCTAACACAAATAAAAAGAAAATGCTTTGCATTTTTACGCATTACTATTGGAAAACCTTGTGAATTAAATATTTTGCTAAATGTTAGCATAAATATTTTCAGAAATGTGCAAATAGTCTAAACCAAAAGAACATAAACATTGAGGACATATTATCCATTTACATCCATTATTCAATTCTCCATTCGTTTATTCATTCATCCACAGATCTATCCATTTTATTGAACAAATATACATTATTAGCCTTCATTATGGACATTTTCATAGCTTCACAGTGTTATAAAATTTTTAAAAAATGTCTTCCCTTTGGTTCAGGGGTTTACTGTCTACAGGGTAGACACATGTCATGACAGAAATATTACAAACAATGTGATAGGTACTTAATGGGAATAAAATTAAGTACAGCAGAAGAAAATAATAAAGAAAATAAATAGTAGGTAAGCTTAGGAAATAAAGGGAAAGTTCACTAAAATGTCACAGGCCCAGAGTTTTCAGAGTGCAGGGCTTGGTCTTTTAACATTTTTTTCCCCTAAAAATAGTTTGAAGTGTGTGTATAGGTCTTTGTGAATACCAGTGTACTCTAGTTACGTGCCTCAGTAATTTGACTAGTTGTCAGAGAAGAATGATTTTGAAAATGAAAGCATCAATATTTCTCTAGCAAAAGATTTGTTGCTTCTATTTTGATATGTATTCAAGTATGTAGTTAGGATAGAAGTTATATTTGTAACTAGCATAGTCCTATGAGGACTGTCAACAAATTTAAGTAAGCTTAAGGGTCATGTCTCCAAACTTATCTCTGAGCACTGAATATATTTATGATTTATGTTAGATTTTTCTTAAAAAAGCATATTTTTTTTTTTGGATTTATTGTGCATAAAAAGTAGTTGTCTTTGGGGGCTGGCCCTGTTGCCCTGTGGTTAAGTTCGCATGCTCCACTTTGGCAGCCCAGGGTTTCATGGTTTGGATCCTGGGCACAGACGTGGCACCACTCATCAGGCCATGCTGAGGTGGTGTCCCACATGCCATAACTAGAAGAACCTACAACTAGAATATACAACTACGTACTGGAGGGCTTTGGGGAAAAGAAGAAGAAGAAAAAAGAAAGATTGGCAACGGATGTTAGCTTGGTGCCAATCTTTAAAAAAAAGTAGTTGTCTTTGTATTTTCTGCAACCCACAGCTTCCACTGATTGTGGCAATTCTGAACAATAGTCACACTACTCTTTCCACAGTGGCTTTATGACTCGTAGAGGAAATATAATGGTAATTCTCAATGCCATGAGTTTAGGTCTTTAATAGTCTGTTGCTAGGAGTTTCCAGAATACATGTGCAAGGAGATTTATTTCTGGAAATGGCAGACTAAGTGGTCTTGAACTAACCATCTAGCTGAATATCTGGTAAATCTGTAATATTATAAAGTGAGTCTATGAATTAAGAATTTGAGGGACCAATATTTGGGATAAAAGGGGAGTTAAGAGAGGTAAACAGTATTTCCCACTATTTCCACCCCTCAAAGCAAAAGTAAAAATTATGGTTAAGGGGTTGAGAAGCCAAACAAATCTTCAGCAATCTGAACAAGGCTACAAAAAACAAAAATTGGAGTCTGAGGCGTGTCAAAAAGGAGGCCCTGAGAACCACAAGCACTTTTGGAGTATACTCCAAAAAGCCTATCCTTTAAGAAGAAGGATAAATGATAAATAGATTTGTCCCAACAAGGACAAAAACTGACTTCAAATCATCTCAATCCCTAATTTGATTAAGGAGACACGCCCCCAGACCAACTGTGTGACAAAATCAAAAGTATATTCTGTCTAGAAGATAAGATGCAGAGCCTTACACTCTCTCTACAATATTTTACACAAGAACCAAAAGGCACAGAAACATTTTAGGTGTGTAAGAAGATAAGATGAGCAAAACACAATAGATAGGGAAAGAGATGCACAAAGGATCTAAATAACAGAGTTATCTGGTGTGGATTTTAAAATAGATATGATTAATATATTTAAGAGACTAAAAGCCAAAATAAGAATTTGTAAGAGAATAGGAAACTATAAAAATAAACCAAATTGACATTCTTAAGAGGAAAATATATATCTAAATCTAAGAATTTAGTAGATGGAGTTAACTGCAGATTAGACACAGGAGAAATGAGAATTGGTGAACTACAAGACAGGTCAGAGAAAATATCCAGACTGAACCACAAATAGACCCAAAGGATGGAAATATGGAAAAGAGCAAGAGATATAACAAACACAGTGAAAAATCTAATATACATGTAATTGAAATTCCAGGAGAAGAGCAAATGGACAGAATCAATATTTAAAGAGATAATGGCAGAGAATTAACAAAAGAATCAAGCTGTGGATTCAAGAAACTTTATGATACCAAAACAGAATAAATACAGCAAGCAACACAAAAGCACATCTTAGCAAAAAGGCTAAAAATGAAACAAAAAAGCAGAGAAAAAGGTATTGTATTTTAAAATAAGCAAGAACAAATCTATCAGTTGGCTAACAACAGAAACAAGGAAGCCGTAAGACATGAAAGCCTTCAGATAAATGAAAGAAATTAACTCCTAGCCTAGACTTACATACCCAGAAAAATATATTGAAATAAATGAAAGGAAATTAAAGACATTACACACATACTAAAGCTGAGAATTTATTATCAGCAGACCTGCACTAGGGAAAATGATAAAAGATGTTCTTCAGTCAGAGAAATAATAATCCCAGATGGAATCTTGAAGACAAGAGAAGAAATAAAAAGCATAGAAAAGCAGGTCAGTAAATGAATATTGACTTTGTGAAGCAATGATAATAATATCTTGGGAGGCTTAAGTGATGTGCAAAATAAAAATACTCCACAAAAATAACATATAAATCAAGTAGGGCTAAATAAAATTAGAGCATTCTGTGATACTTAAATCCTCCTGTAAGTCATAAAAGCACTAACGAGTTAGTTATTAATAAATCAAGAAGGTCCATTATAATTCCTGGCAAATCACTAAAGAATAATAGAATAATTTATAACTAAAAAGCTAATAAGGGAGAAAATTAAAACAAAATAAAAGCTCAATCGATTCAGTAACCATGGGACTTGTGTGCAATGTTTTTGTTTACCCGTTATAAATGTCGGACACCAAGATCCATTCCGTGTCTCTCTTCTTATCCCCATATCTCTTAGATTCTTCCAGTTTTGCTTATTTTTGAGTTATTCCCAAATATTTCTTTTGATTGTTCCCAGAACAATTTGGGACCCCTTGAATTTCCTCTGTGACTTGTGTTTAGTGACATTTTGTCTTTTCTAGTTATGCTGATGTTTTTCATAATGTTCTGATTGATACTGAACGAATAAATTCAATTGCTTCTTGAAGATGTTTGACTTACCAAGAAATCTGAAGACAGGCATGATGCAAGCTACCAGAAGGCTGTCTGCTTCATGGGCATGGTTAAGGAGAGAGAAGGGTTTATATGTTTTGCCTTAAGATAATTTCTTTTTAAGATAAACAAATATTAACATCAATACTTACATATTTCTTTTTTTTGGTGAGGAAGATTTGCCCTGAGCTAACATTCTTGTGAATCCTCCTTGACTTTGCATGTTGGTTGCCTCCACAGCATGGCTGATGAGTGGAATAGAACCATGCCTGGGATCAGAACTCCAAAGGAGAGCACATGGAACTTTAACCACTCAGCCATGGAGCCAGCCGCTGATACTTATATGTTTTACTAGTCACCATTTAGATTGAATAGCATCAAAGACTAGAACAAGAATTATAATGTGTTGAAAATTTCAAAGTCATAGGTTCTTAGGTTAAATTAACTTTAAATGAACTGATTTCCTTTCCTTCCTCACAAATAGAGATATTTAATAATTTTCTCTTGTATTCAATACATTTTCATTCTTTAAAAGCATGCCTTGCATTCAGTATATACATATTGAATTATATATGTAACATATATATTTGTATACATACATATATATGCAATTTATGTATATATACACATACATACAGTCAAGTGCTGCATAATGACACTTTGGTCAACAGCAGACTGCATATACGATGGTGGTCTTATAAGACTAGTACCATATAACCCAACTCCTTTGATTTCTTTGTTGATCCAATAGGTGTTCAGCAATGTGTTGTTTAGTCTCCACATACTGGTGACTTTTTAAGCTTTCTTCTTGTAGCTGATTTCTAGTTTTATACTGTTGAGGTTGAAAAAGTTGCTTGATATGATTTCAATTTTCTTAAATTTATTGAGACTTGTTTTGTTTCCCAGCATATGCTTTATCCTTGAGAATGTTCCATGCACACTGGAAAAGAATGTGTAATCTGCTGCATTTGGATAGAACGTTCTATATATATCTATTAAATCCATCTGGTCTAATGTTTCATTTGAGGCTAATGTTTCCTTATTGACTTTATGTTTGATGATTTATCCATTGATGTAAGTGGAATATTAAAGTTCCCTACTATTATTGTGTTGCTGTCGATTTCTCCTTTTAGAAATTTTTTTAAATATATTTTAGTGTTTATATATTTTGTATATTTTAGTGTTCCTATGTTAGGTGCATATATATTAATAAATGTTATGTCTTCTTAATGAATTCTGTCCTTTATCATTATGTAACGTCCATCTTTGTCTCTCATCATTTTTGGTTTGAAGTCTATTTTGTCTGATAAAAGTATGCCTACACCCCCTATCTTTTGGTTGCTATTTGCTTGAGTATCACTTTCCATCCCTTCACTTTGAGCTAATGTTTGTCTTTAGAGTTGACATGGGTCTTCTGGAGGGAGCATACTGTTGGGTCTTGCTTTTAATCCATCCAACCACTCTGTGCCTTTTGATTGGTTAATCCAATCCATTTACATTTAGGATGATTATTGGCATACAAGGACTCAATACTGACTTCAAAACAACATTTATGTTTCGTTTTCTGTTTGCTCTATATATTTCCATTGTTTCTTTTTCTTCGTGTTTCTGTCTTCCATTTCAGTTTCATGGTTTTCTGTACTGTTTTTCTTTTTTCCTGTTTTGTGTCTCTGCTCTGAATTTTTGTTTTGATGTTACCATGAGGTTTGTATAAAAGATCTCATATATAAGATATCCCTTTTTCTGCTGAAACCATGTTATCTCCATTTGCCTATGCAGGTTCCAACCTTTCCCTCTTCTCCTTCTATGCTTTTGTTGTCACAAGTTATCCCTTTTTGTATTGTAAACTTGTTATCACATAGAAGTGGTTACAGTTATTTTTAATGTTTCTTTTCCTTTAACTTTTGTGTTATTATTAAGTTTCTACTAACCTATTCTGATACAGAGTTGCAATTTTCTGATTCAGTCTATCACTGCTCAGTGCTTTGTATACCTTTGCCTTTTCGTTTTGAGTAGGAGAGCTTCTTTCGACATTTCTTGTAAGTCAGGTCTAGTGGTGATGAACTCCCTCAGCTTTTGTTTGTCTGGGAAATTCTTTATCTCTCCTTCATATCTGAAGGACAACTTTACTTGACAGAGTATTCTTGGCTGATAGTTGTCAAATTTCAATATTTTGAATATATCTTTTCATTCTCTCCTGGCTTGTAGAGTTTCTGCTGAGAAATCTGCTGATTCTAATGGAGTTTCTCCTGTAGGTTATTGGTTCCCCCCACCTTAGTATTCTTTCTTTGTCGTTGACTTTAACAGTTTTATTATGATGTGTCTTAGAGAAAGTCTTTTTGCATTGAGATAATTGAGTGTTATATTAGCTTCATGGATTTGTATTTCCTTAGGTTTTGGAAGTTCTCAGCTATTATTTCTTTAAGTAAGCTCTGTGCTCTCTTCTCTGTCACTTCTCCTTCTGGAATACCCATTATCCTCATGTTGCCCTTTCTAGTGAAGTTGGATAATTCTCGCAGAACTTATACATTTAAAAAAAAATCTTAGTTCTCTCTCCTCTTCTACCTGCATCATATCTTTGAGCTTGCTGATTCTCTCTTGCATATGATCTGCTCTATTTCCAATGTTTTATAATGAAGACTTCATCTTGTTTATTGAGTTCTTCAGCTCCAGAATTTCTGTATGGCTATTTTTTAAATCTCTTTAGTGAAGTATTCCTTCTGTTCATGGATTTCATTTCTAAGCTCATTAAACCACCTTTCTAAGCTTTCTTGTAGCTCATTGAATTCCTTCAGGACAGCTATTTTTATTTGTTTATCAGTTAGATTACAATCTTCCATGACTTTATGTTTGATTTCCGGAGAATTTTTATTTTGTTTTTGTGATGCTGTGTTACCATGGCTTTTTGTGGTGCTTGCTGAATTACTCCTTTGCTGGTGCATCTATTGTAGTGAACGCTTTTCTTATGTAGGTATAGTTTTGTTTGTTTTGATTTAAACTGTTCAACCCATTGGAGATAAGAGGCCTTTCTGTTGTTTTTCAGTTGGTGGTGCTATAGCACTAGCTTATGGTTTCTCTTTCCTGTCCTGTCTCTGGCTATATTTGAGGATCTGCACATTCCACCTTCCATCATCTGTATTAGGGGTGTCATTGGTACTCTCATTATTGCTGCCTTCACCTCAAGGGGTCACTGATACCTTGCTGTTGCTGGTGTTACTGCAGCCACTGGCTTTACTGCCAGGGGTACAGGGATGGCTGATGCCTACATCACATCCAGGATCACCTGGGTTGAAAGTTCTGCTGCCATGGGCATGGGAGGAGAGGTTGGAGAGGGTGGAGAGAGAGCCAGAATCATGGGCCACCACCTCTGCTGTTGCTCATTTCCTTGTGGCCACAGGCACTGCTGCAGTTGGGAGGTCACTGAGGTCATCTGCATGCCTTAGTTGTTGCTACCAGACTCTGAGCTGTGGCTGGGGGTGCAGGATTATGTGCCTTTGCCTCCACTGTTGCTCCTTCCCCTGTGACTGCAAATGTTGATATAGCTGGGAGGCCAGAAGCCTCATACACATGCTTCTCTGCTGCCCACCAGTTTTTCTGGGGCTGGTTCAGCAACCACAGCCTGAGGACCAGGAATCTGAGCACTCTCTCTGCTCCTCCCCTTGGTTAACCTCTATGTACTCTAATCCAAGCACCTTTGTATGTACTGATGTGTGGATCTCTCCGGCTTCCTGATGTGTTGGACAATGTAGCCTTGGTTGGGTTATGCATGTTTTACTCACTGTGGATTGAAGGGAAGAGACAAAGGAATCTTTTCATGCTACCATGATGATGATGTCCATCTAAATCACAATTATTTTTTAAGTATATGCTCAGTGAAATTTTAGGAAATTATTTCTAGGAAAAATAGTGATAAACAAAGCAATCCAGCAAGGAATTATGTGATTTGTACTGCAAAAATAAGTTTTTAAGTGATGATGGAAAAAAATTATATTCTATTATTTTATATATTTTTTTTCTATTTCTGTTCAGTGTCTATATTTCCAAAAAAGTAGTGTTTAGTTTTATTTTGTTTTTAAGCCAACTTAAAAAAAATCAAGGTGTGTACAGTAGGTGATTTTATACAGCTCTGTGGCTTTACATTACTTCTTTACTTTCTACTTTCTTAAATCAATTTCAATCATTTCTCATTATAATAAATCATCTTTGTGCCTTGTTTAAGCTTTGTCACTTGATTCTTATTTGTTTTGTTTTATTTCCTTCCTTTCACAGAATATTGTAAATCATCCCCTCTATTTCCATCTCCTTCTTCCACTGTAAATCATAATCCTGATCATTGGTCATAATTTATATTATACTAATTATCACAGCCATCTCTTTTAACATCTTTATTTTTCTATTCACTTGAAGTTTTGTCACATTTATGCATGCTCAACCAGCCATAAATTATTGTGTACTCTTGGCTTTATTCTGTTCATTATATGTTTCCCTTTCACCAGATTAGAACTTCTCATACTTCTTTTGATAATTGTTATATCCTGGAGTATTTGTATCTATTAGTTTCTCTCTTGTATAGTGGGGTCTATTATTATCAGTCTCATATCATAAATATGCTACTTTTAATTATTTGTTTTGACTTTTATTTTACTATTTCTGTTCTTCAAACTATTTTGAAAAATCTACTTTTTACTCAGACTACAGTATAAGACAGCTGAGAAAAACTACTTATTTTAATATGTGGCAAAATATGATACTAATATTCTCGGAAATTTTTGAATAGTATATAGGAGTACATTTCCCTAAGCTACTATATCTTACATTTTTCTCTCCTTTTTTTTAAACAATGTGCAATTCTATCCTTCTTTCAAAGACCCACAGTTTAATGATAATTGAGTTCTCTTACATAAGATGAACCACTCCCTAGGATTTGATATGTTGTCTGGTCTTAGCTTTCTAATGTAAGCCTAGAGGCAAAAGAGAATATAATTTCCCTTGGGCATGCAAAGTTTTAGTCTAGAGGAAAAAGTAAAGAAAGGGGCTGTGATGGGTGTGGGGGAGAAAGGCAGTTTCAGGTTCTTCAGGGTTCCGATTAATCCTTGCCAGTTTTCAAGTGGTGATTATTGGATCTAAAACACAGCTGGATCTAAAACACAACACTCTTTGAGATCACTTGTAGTCATTGGGTTCCTGTTTGGAAGGGATTCCCTTCCTTTGGGTGGAGTCCACCGTTGTGAAAACTGATTCCTTTCCTAGATCCTAGATTCTAAACCGCTAATGTCAAAAAACAAAACAAAACAACACTGAGAACTTTGCAAACCCAGCCCATCTTTCTCAGTAGATTTTCACACGTCTTGGTATCCATTCCTAATGTGTTTGAGAATCTATTCCATTTTTTCCTATACTTTAAAAGAATGCACTCCTATGTTTATTGCAGCTTTATTAGCCATAGCCAAGATAGTGAAACAACTAAATGCTTATCAGTGGATGAATGGATAAAAAAGATGTAGTTATATGCACAATAGAATATTATTCAGCCATGAGAAAGGAGGATATTCTCCCATTTGCGGGAACATGGATGGACCTTGAGCAAATTATGCTAAGTGAGATGAATCAGACAAAGAAAGGTAAGTACTGTATGATATCACTTATACATGGAATCTAAAAAAGGTCAGATTTGTATAAAACAGAGTAATATGGTGCTTACCAGGGGATGGTGGGTGGAGGGTTAAGATTGATGTTTAAAGGTGCAAATGTGCAATGAGTAGTAAATAAGCCATAGAGGTCTTCTTGTATTCCTACATAGCTGGAATTCTGAATTAAGAGTGGAATCTTACTCCAATGATAGCAGCGTCCTTCAGTCTTGTGAAAAATAAAATCCATGACTTTGGCAATTTTATTCTCCTGTTTCTTTCTGATGTTGCCCCCTAATTTCAGCAGGATCTTAAGGCTATCTGAGTTTTGTGTTACCATATTGATCGCATAATTTTCTGGCTATCTCTTGCTCTTGATCTCTTTATACCTGTACTTCTTTTGGGAGAAGGAAAGTGTCGTTATTCTCATTTTCACCACATTTGGTATCTGCAATCCCCTTCTAAGGATTCTTCGCTTGTCTCTGGAGATAATTCCCAGTCTTGGACTTGTTTTCTTCAGCATCCAAGATGATCTTGTGAATGATTATTTCAATACTTTATGAATTGTATTGTGGTCATTGTGATTTGCAAATTGGAATACATATACCCTTGGGAATGTGGCTATGATAGTAAGAATAGTAAAAACTGTTGCTTCCTCCTAGAGAATCAATTTTACTCAAAACTTTGGGTGAATTATTTGATATTAAGAAGATCCTATTGATATATTATAGACTACAACATAAAATTTTTCTTAAAAAGTGAAGATGAGGCTTTAAAGAAATTTCATGATTACATTCAGCAATTTTGATCTAAGCTAAACAAATAAATGGAAGTTTGCATTTGTTCTTCTCTGCCATTTTTGACTGATGCTGCTAAGAAGTACTCACCCAAAATATCTTGATTTGGGATCAATAATTCTATCAATTAAGTATTCTCATTGCTTTTGAGCAAAGAAAAATGCTTCAGAATGAGGTATTAATAAAAATGTCTCCTTGGCCTTCAGATTTCAGTACATAAATATCTATTTGAAAGATCATTAAAATAGTCATATTCAACATCTAGAAACTCTGATAAGGAAATAATTAAAGATATGTACAATATTTCCATGCAAATATTATCCTCGCATTGATAATCATATTTCAGCAATTCTTTCATTCAGTGAAACCTCATGCAACAAGGACACCACATCTAGTAGTGACTAATAAAAAGTTGAAAATAGATCAAACAACCAACAATGTCCTGATAAGATAAATTAGGTTAAAACATATGTATATACACACAAACTCACATATTAAAAAGTCAAGTTTTCATATAATATTTAGTAACATAAGAAAATCCTCATGGGGGCTGGCCCCGTGGCCAAGTGGTTAAGTTCGCGCGCTCCGCTGCAGGCGGCCCAGTGTTTCGTTGGTTCGAATCCTGGGCGCGGACATGGCACTGCTCATCAGACCACGCTGAGGCAGCGTCCCACATGACACAACTAGAAGAACCCACAACGAAGAATACACAACTATGTACCGGGGGGCTTTGGGGAGAAAAAGGAAAAAATAAAATCTTTAAAAAAAAAAAAAAAAGAAAATCCTCATGGCCTTTTAAAGAAGTAAAAAATAAAGCTGCCTACAAAGTTTATTGATAGTACGGAACCAATTTTCAGTTAAGAAATATTTACGATTTATAATATGCACATAATATATATATACATACAAACAATACACACAAACATGTTAAACCGTTAGGAATGCTCTCTCATGTTGGTGAATTTTGGTGATTTTTATTTTCTTATGTTTTTGTCCTTACTTTTTCTCAATAACTATATGTTTTACAATCAGAACAAACCTATTTTCATACTTAATAAAAACTTTTGTATTTTATTGTATACTCTTTTAGAAGAGTGACTGTGTCCTATTCATCTTTGAGTCACTAAAATGAAAGCTGAAACCATCTACAGCACACAGTACATTCTCTACATTAACATAACTTGACTCTGCCATTAGGCTGTCTTCACCAATGTCACTTTGCTATTCCACTGCCTTCATCAACATAAGTTTACTATTCCAGGAAACTCTTGCCCAGGAAGATAAGTTGCAAGTAACTTTACTGTTCATTTAGAAACTTCCTGGAAAAACCATTTAAATGAACCTCAAACTGTTAGACTTTTCAATAGGTACCATCATATGACTATTTAGTTTTCAAAGCTCTTCGTAAACCCTCACCTCAAAACTCTTGCCTTGCTGTGTTCACTAATATAAAATTAATAATAATTCTTTTTCAATTCTAGTCATGTCTTCCCCCACGACCCCTGCATTGAAAGACTCTCCATAAACCAGGCTCTAAAACCTCATAAATATCTTAACTTTGCCTTCTCTCTCCCAAGAGGCTAGGAAGACTGTCAGAGTAGTGCTTTCACTTATCAAGGTAAGAATAAACTTACCTTTGTTTTCTCAACAGGTTCATTTGGTGAAGGCTCTTTCAGGGAAGTCAGCATTTGACATAAGTGTGAGGAGCACGGGGCTTTACACAATAGATATTCAGTAAGTATATATTGAAGTAATGTTCAAATGTTGTAATTCACTGAATTATCGTCAATGTCCTTGTATCTCTAAGAATTTTAATCTATGACTCTGTCCACTTTGAAGACAAGCATAGAATCTCAATGCACTTATCTTTTGATGTTGGTGGGCACATTTCATTAGAGCAATTTCATTTATACTTTGCTATTTGCTCTCATTTCAAAAAGCATACTTCAATGATTATTGTTCGATCTGAGAAAATGCATTCCATATCATTTCTTTTTCTTTACTTCCGGTTGAAAATTTAATATTTAGCTGTGATTGATCAGTGTAGTTAATTAATTTTCATTTTCTGAGTTTTCTTGGAGACCTATGTTCTGAAATATTAGCCTAATAATAGAATTCAGCAGAGCTATTAAGAAGTGGAGTGGATATTTGATTTCTGGAAGTCTGTCTTTGTAATTGTTGTTTCTTGACCTTTGAGGGGCAAGCCTTCTCCTTTCTTCATGAACTTAGAACTGAAGAACTTAAGAATGTGCACCGAGTTAGACTTTTAGTCACACGTAATCAGCACATACTTACGCCAAGTCACTTCAAAGGGAAACTGTCTATAAGCATTCCCTTTAGATAGTATTGGCATATGTAAAGACAGAATTTATTGATAGACCAAGGGTGGTGGTTCCCAGTTATGACAAAAGAGACAGAAGAATGCCACTGGAGCAAACAGGTGCACCTGGGCAAAGCACTTATGCCCTTTTAGGCTCTTTCAAGGACAGTACTGCTCAAACGTCAGTGTGCATACAGATCACCTGGAGATCTCAGAAAAATTCAGATTCTCATCGGAAGGTCTGGAGTGGGGCTTGATATTCTGTATGTTAAAAAACTGCCAGGCGATGCTGGCATGCTTTGAGTAACAAGGACTTAACTGAAGGAAACCCTGGTCCGTGGATATGCCTTGATTTATCTCTGCTTTTTCTCTGTTCACAACCATCCATCCAACTTCTGATTATAACATGGCTTCTTTTTTATTTTATCTGAATAACAGTATTGTTAATCCCAAGATTGTACTTCTACTTGTAAATTAATATGTAGGTGCTTTAAATTTATGCATTTGTTCCTGTGAGTTTGGTTAACATGAATTTGTTTCTATCAGATGGGATTAATAAAAATAATAATTGCTGAGCTTTACTGAGTACCTACTCCGTGACAGGAATTATGATAATCTACATATATGGTACAACTTCATCTAATCCTTACAACACTCTTGTGAGATACTATTACTTAACTTTATAGTTAAGATTATTTAGACTTGAGAAAGTTAAGTAATTTGCCTAGAAAAAAACCCAGCAAATAAATAGCAGAACCAGGATTGTAACTCAGGCAGTCTTGCCTTGTGGTAGACAGACTAATTGCCCCAAAGATAGTCATCTCTTGATCCCCAGAACCAGTGAATATGTTACTTTACATGTCAAAAGGAACTTTGCAGACGTGATAATTAAAGATTTTGACATAGCGAGATCATCTTGGATTAGCCAGGTGGGCTTAAAGTAGTCAGAAGGGTCCTTGCAAGGGAAAGAGGAAGACAGTGAACTCAGAGTCAGAAGAGAGAGCTGTGATGATGTAAACAGGTTGGACTGATGTGCACTGAAGATGGAGGAAGGGGCTATGAGCCAAGGAATGCAGGGGGATCTTGAACCTGGAAAAGGCAGGAAAACAGATTATCTCCTAGTCTCTAGATTATCTAATCTCTAGAAGGAATACAGCCCTACCCACACTTTAATTTTAGGACTGCGTCTTGATTTTGAACACAAAAATGATTTTGTGTTGTTTTAAGCCACTAAGTTTGTGGTAGCTTGTTACCGTAGTGACAGGAAAGTAAGTCAGGACCCAATGCTCAAGCCCTTCAATGAACTGTTACGTTCTCAGAATGAGATAAAGGCAGAGAAAACTGAAAGAATGACTGACAGCAGTTTTTAGAAGAAAGAAGCCATAAAACTGGTGACCACTGAAGAATAACAATTTATTTAGTAATTGCTTTGTATAAGGCACTGTGCTTGACCCTTTATAGATGAGGTCTTGTATAACACTTGTGACAATTTTTTTAAGACTAAATTTTAGAGCAGTTTAAAGTTTGCAGAAAAATTTAGAGGAAAATCCACATATTTCCCATATGCCCTCTTACCCAACACATGCTTAATCTCCCCCATTGTCAACCTCCCCCAGTGGAGTGATACACTTGTTACAATGATGAACCTACATTGACACATTATGATCACCCAAAGAGCAAAGTTTCTAATATGGTTAACTCTTGGTGTTGTACATTCTACAGGTTTGATGTATAATGACCTGTGTCTATCATTATGGTATCATACAGAGTAATTTCACTGCCCTAAAAATCCTCTGTGTTCTGCCCACTCATCACTCCCACCCCCAAACTCTGGCAACCACTGATCTTTTTACTATCTCAATAGTTTTTTCTTTTCCAGGATGTCACATAGTTGGAATCATAGGGTGTGTAGCCTTTACAGATTAGCTTCTTCCACTTGGTAAATTGCATTTTAGGTTCCACTATGTCTTTTCATGGCTTAGTAGCTCATTTCTTCTTAGTGCTGAATAATATGTCATTGTCTATGTGTACCCCAGTTTATTTATTCACTCACTTATTGAAGGATGTCTTAGTTGCTTCCAAGTTTCGGCAATTCTGAATAAAGCTCCTATAAACATTCGTGTGAAGGTTTTTGTGTAGCCATAGTTCTCAGCTTCTTTGGGTAAAACCCAAAGGAGTTGAAATAGCTGGATTGCATGGTAAGAGTATGTTTAGTTTTATAAGAAACCACCAAACAGTCTTCTAAAATGGCTGAATCATTTTGCATCTCCACCAACAATGAATGATAGTTCCTGTTGCTCCCCATCCTCACCAGCATCTGGCGTTGTCAGTGTCCTGAATTTTGCCATTCTAATAGTAGTAGCAGGTTACTGTTTTAGATGAATTTTTGTTGACTGTTGCTCATGGCAGAAAATTTTTATTATTAGAGAATAAATTTGATTTGAGACACTGAAAAAGTTACTCAAACCAAAGTCATGTCTTGACTCTGAAGAAGGGAACCTCACTGGGACATATTTTTTTATTTAAAAGATGGACAGGGAGAAATTTAAAGTAACAATATTGATTTCATTTTTGGAATTTTAAACTTGTTCTAAGGGCAGGAGATATGTTTCCCAAATAATATGGCAAATGAAGGTTCATTGATGTAAATCTACAGCTTCCAAATTGAGTCCTTTTTGAAAAAACATTCACTCGGAAATTTAAGTACCAATATGTTTGCTAAAATGTGAACTCGTTGCATCATGGGCACAGGTCATATTTAAATCAATTTATTTAGCCTTTGACTGAGTAACACAGGTGGAGCTAAGTGGTGAGAGTTCATGGAGTGGGAGCAGAGCTCTGTGAGTGGGAGGCTGGCCTGGGAACCCAGAGTCCCCACTTACTAATGTGTCTGTGGCCAAGTTACTTATCTTTCCCACACATCAGGTTTCTTCTTTGGTAAAGAGGATAATAATAGTTATATCTCTATTATAAGGTTGTTATGAAGAATAAAGGAATGAATCTTTGTAAAGCATTTAGAATGCTGGGAGCATTAGAAAAGACTATATAAACGTTTGTAAATAAATCCGAATTTCTCGACTCTGGGCAATATAGAAACAGTCCAGTATTCTGAGTGAGCAGCACATGCCTAGAGTTTAGGTAAACAGAGGAGAATTAGAAATAATGAGAAGTTGCTTTAATTATAAAGTTCACTGTAGTGTTTCCAAGCTGATCTTTTTAAGATGTGTTTAGAAATGTTAAGTGAGAAAAAAACCGTTGGAATCATAAATTACGTGTTTGAAAATTATTCTCATCTGAACATTCCTAAGGATTATATCTTGTCTTCCTGTGATATTTGATTATATTTATTATTCATTTAGTCTAATATTCTAAACTTTCTAATGGGTAATATCCTTTAATACAAAAATACAAATATATTATCCTTCCTAAGCATTTGATCATCGTATTCTCTTTCCGTAAAACAGCATTTAATGATCTCTGTAAAGCTGGCACCGCTCCCCAAATGTTTCAACTTTTGATTGTTCTCTAATCCTTCATTTCACCACTAACCGTTCTCATTAGCCTCCAATTTGTGAGCAAAGTTCTCCAGAAAATTCTGTCTTTAACTTTCCAATCACTTTGCTAATAATAATTCCTGATTGTTTCCTGTTTAATTTTTATTTCCGTCTCAGTTATGAATTACTCTCTTCTTCTTAGTTGGAGACCACTTGAGACTTATTAGTTAATGATTGGACTCTCTTTGCATTCATCAGTATTTTAGATTTTTGCCATTTATTTGACAATATTGAATTTAACCCAATTCCCACAACATTTGCTGAAGAAGTATTCAGAGCTAGACATAGTGCTAGGTTCCGCAGGGGACGCAAAAGGATGAATAAAATTTCATTTGTCTACAGGAGTAGAGTGTGATGAGGGACAATGACATGTACATAAATAGCTTTTTGAAATGGTGAAAGAGATTAGTTCTTGAATCTATACGAATGACAAAAGATGGCAGAAAACTCCCTTGAATATCATGCCCAGATTTACTGAAATCACAGCTCTTGGCTTCTTCTGTGTTTTGGTGACAATTTGGTATAATAGCCTCATTTCTTTGTGGAAGACAGGAAGCTGAACATAGGATAAAGTATTTTATATCATTCTATAAGCTGTTGTTTTTCTTCAAATGTGTCACTAAATTTCCTGTAACTGTTCATTTCCCTTTACATTCTAAGACATCATACAATATTTATCATGTAAAGATCTTTATAATTATACACTTTTAAATTAGCTACCCATAGTCCTTGAATATTGGAAGTACTAGAATATTTTTTAAAGTAAAGATCTATGAGTCTGTACTTACACAGAATTTCTCCTAGTCAGTTGAGGAATGAGGACTCTATTTCACATTAATCCATATTTTATGTTTTCATATAGCTCACAATAATATTGCATTTGCTTTTTCAATGTTATTCATAGATTCCAAAGCTTTGGGAATGTGGTTTTAAATAAGAAAATTTTTCATTGCATTTAAATATTTCTAGGCCTAGTTGATCTATCACTTATTTCCTTCATCAAGAATTCCAAGTAGGGGCCAGCCAGTGGTGTAGCACTTAAGGTCGCACATTCTGCTTGGGCTGCCTGGGGTTCACTGGTTTGGATCCCTGGGGCAGACCTATGCACCACTTGGCAAGCCATGCTGTGGCAGGCATCCCACATATAAAGTAGAGGAAGATGGGCATGGATGTTAGCTCAGGGCCAGTCTTCATCAGCAAAAAGAAGAGGATTGGCAGCAAATGTTAGCTCAGGGCCAGTCTTCCTCAAAAAAAATAAAAATAAAAAGAATTCCAAATAGAAGCATCTGAATGAAAGCTGCTCATGTTGCTCCTTAAAACTTTTTGCTCAATTGTTTGTGGTAGAAAATGTCAAACTATACAATAGAGATTATATTGAATTTCACTTCTACCACTGGAAAACAATTTGTGCTTAATACTAATGTCTGCTCTTAAGAGACTATATACATATATTTAAATTAAATAAAACATTAGGGTAATAAAAAATCCCATTTGCTTTAGAGAATTTTCGTTAGCCCCATCTATAAATACAAAAGTTTCTCCCATTCTCTTCTTACCAATGAAGAAAGTTTCCTTGCCACCAGCTCCTATATCACCAGACTAAAGAAAATTGTACCAGCAGTAAATGAACATAATATTCCTATTAATTTGGATACTTTTGAAGAACAGCCAAAGGAAATGGTAAAGTGCAAAAAGATATTAAAGTCATTAGACTTTTTGGTGACAGCTTTTTAAATACCTTAATTATTTTTATTTACAACTTTAATTCTCTTAGATCTTGGAGCCATACAGAAAAGCATTGAAATCACCACGAAAAGTGGTTGCTGCCATTGTCACCTCCTCTACATCACCCTATGGTCCCAAGAAGAAAGACGGGCAGCTGGTCGCAAAGATTTAACCCCCAACTCTAGCCTTGATAATGGAATGTCACCACCAGCACATCATTCTTCCTCTTCTGTCTGTCCCTCCCCAGTTCTCCTGGAGAAAAAGATTAGTTCCATTCATAAAAGTGTAAGGATTTATGCTGTTTCTGGTTAGATGTGATTACATCAGGAATCAGTCAAGAGTCAACAGTCAATAAATATTTACTGAACACATGTTACATAGTAGACATATTGCCACTTAATATCAACGTGGCTTAGATTCCAATAGCTATAGAGCTACTTGGCTGTAGAAGAGTTTGGGCTAAAAGGACTAAAGAAATTCAACACTTTTTATGTATATATCCATTTACATCCTCTGATCTAATGGGATTTAATGGTACCTGAGGCTATCCTGAGAAAAAGAATTTGGAGCGTATTCACCATCAGAGTAAAGATGAATAAAAACAGGCCTGATTGACTGTGGTAGCCCCAGCATACGTCAGATGACATTAAAGAATAAAAGATCCTGGGGCCAGCACAGTGGTGTAGCAATTAAGTTTACCTGCTTTGCTTCGGCGGCCTAGTGTTTGCAGGTTCAGATCCCAGGTGTGGACCTATGCACCGCTCATCAAGCTATGCTATGGCAGCATCCCACATACAAAGTAGAGGAAGATGAGCATGGATGTTAGCTCCAGGACTGTCTTCCTCAAGCAAAAAGAGGAAGACTGGCAACAGATGTTAGCTCATTTAAAGTGCTGAGAGAATTGTATGCCTTGAATTCTACCTAGAATCCTGTCCCTACAAAATTATCCTTTGAAACTGAAGAATATATAAAGACTTTCTCAGAAAAACAAAAGTTGAGAGAATTTGTTGCCAGTAGAACTACCTTAGAGGAAATATTAAAGGAAGTTCTTTAGAGAGAAGGAAAATAATATAGGTCAGAAACATGATCTACATAAAGAAAGGAAGAACATCAAAGAAGGAAAAAGTGAAGGTAAAATAAAAACTTTTATTTTTCTTATTCTTAGTTGACCTAACAGATAACAATTTGTTCAAAATAATAATAGCAACAATATATTCAAGTATGTATGCTTATTTACATTATATATATATATATATATATGCTCTTGGATGCTTATATATAAGTAAAATGAATGACAGGAATGATACAAGGGACGGTAGGGAAGAATTTGGATTATTTTGTTATTATAAGGTACTCACACTACCTGTGAGAGGTATAGTGTTATTTTAAAGTGGTGTTGGATTACCTGTAATTGTATATTTGCAAATTCCAGGACAACAAATTAAAAAAGTAAAAAAATAAACATATTTAACTGACATGCTAAGAAAGGAGAGGAAATGGACGCATATAACATGCTCAATTCAGACCACAAAAGGAAAGAGCCAGCCCTGATGGCCTAGTGGTTAAAGTTCAGCACTTCCACTGCTTCAGTGGCCAGGGTTCATTTCTTGATCACAGAACCACATCACTCATCTATCAGTTGCCATGCTGTGCTGGCATCTCACATAGAAGAACTGGAAGGACTTACAAGTAGAATATACAACCATGCACTGGGGCTTTGGGGAGGGGAAAGAAAAAAAGGAAGATTGGCAATAGATGTTAGCTCAGACCAAATCTTTCCCTAAAAAAAAAAATTCAAAAGGAAAAAAGAGGGTGAAAGACAAAAATAGGAGCCAAAAAAGAGAAAACAATGACAAATATGGTAGATATTAATCCAACTATATAAAAAATCACTTTGAATATCAAAGGTCTAAATGCACCCATTAAAAGATAAATTTTCAGAGTGAATCAAAACACAAGACTCAGGGGCTGGCCCGGTGGTGCAGCGGTTAAGTGCACATGTTCTGCTTCAGCGGCCCAGGTTTCGCTGGTTCGGATCCCCAGTGCACACATGACACCACTTGGCAAACTGTGGTAGGTGTCCCACATATAAAGTAGAGGAAGATGGGCATGGATGTTAGCTCAGAGCCAGTCTTCCTCAGCAAAAAGAGGAGGCTTGACAGCAGTTAGCTCAGGGCTAATCTTCCTCAAAAAAAACCACACACACACACAAGACTCAACTATATGTTGTCCATAAGAAATCCATTTTAAATATGACACATTTGAATTAAGAGTAAGTGGCTAGAGAAAAGTATACCATGCTGACATTAATCAAAAGAAAGCAGGAGTAGCTACATTAATTTCGGACAGGGCAGACTTCAAAGCTTGCTAACTTCAAAATTACCTGGGAAAAGAAGGGCGTTACATAATGGTACATGGTCAATTCTCCAGGAATGCATAACAGTCCTTAATGTGTGTGACCCTAACAACAGAGCATCAAGCTATGTGAGGCCAAAAATGATAAAACTACAAGGAGAAATAGATGAATCCACTATCATATCTGGAGGCTTCAACATCCTCTATAAGACATGCACAGATCCAGCAGGCAAAAAATAAGTGAAGGACATAGCTGAATTCAACAGAACCATCAATTAACTGGATGTAATTGACATCTATAGACTACTTCATTCAACCCCAGGAGAATACTCTCTGCTTTCAAGCTCACATGGAACATTCATCAGTAGACCACATTCTGGGCCATAAAACACATCTGAACAAATTTAAAAGAATAGAAATCAAATAACATCTGCTTTCAGACAACAATGACATTATACTAGAAATCAACAACAAAAAGATCACTGGAAAATCCCAAAATAAAAGGAGACTAAACAATATCCCCTAAATAACATGTGGATTAAACAAGAAAATTCAAAAGAAATTGAAAATATTTTTAACTAAATGAAAATGAAAGTAAAACTCTTCACAATTTGTAGGATGCAACAAAAGCAATGCTTGGAGGAAAATTCATAGCATTGAATGCCTGTATTAGAAAAGAAGAAAAATGTAGAATTAATAATCTAACTTTCCACCTTAGGAAACTAGAAAAAGAAGATAAAACTAAATCCAAAATAAGCAGAATAAAACAAATAATAAGAATTAGAGCAGAAATCAATGAAGTTGAATACAGAAAATCAATAGAAAAAAATCAACAAAACAAAAGACTGGTTCTCTGAAAAGATCAACAAAATTGATAAGCCTGTAGCCAAGTTAAGTAAGAAAAAGAGAGGACACAAGTTACTAATTACAGAAATGAAAGAGAGGACATCACTACAGATCCTATGGGCACTAAAAGGATAATAAAAGAATATTGTGAACAAGTCTATACTCACAAATTTTATAACCTAGATTAAAAGGGACCAATTCCTTGAAAGACACAATTTGCTGAACTAACACAAGGAAAAATAGGTAGTCTTAGTAGGCCTATATCTATTTTAAAAATTGAATAAACCATTAAAAACCTTCCAAAACAGAAAGCACTAGGCCCATGTGGGTTCACTGGTGATTATACAAAACATTTAAGGAAAAAATTACACCAATTTTCTACAATCTCCTTCAGAGGGAAGATGCCAAGGGAAAACTTCCAAACTCATTCTGTCAGTCTAGCATTACTCTAACACAAAAACCAGAAAAAGACATTACAAGAACACTATAGACTAATATTTCTTATGAACATTGATGCAAAATTAACAACAAAATATTAGAAAATTGAGTCCAATAATGTATAAAAATAATTATATACCAAGACTAAGTAGGATTTAACCCAGATATACAAGACTGGCTCAACTTTCAAAAACCAATTCATGTAATCCATCACATTAACAGAGAAAGAAGAAAAATTATGTGACCATATGAATAGATGCAGAAAAAACATTTAAAAAAATTCAACATTCATTCATGACAAAACTTTCAGTGAACTAGGAATAGAAGGGAACTTTCCAAACTTGGCAAAGAATATCCACAAAAAACTTTTAGCTAACATCATGCTTAACACTTAGAAACTAGAAGCTTTCCTACTAACATAAGAAACAAGGCAAGCATGTCATCTCTCACCACTGCTTTTCAACATTGTACCAGAAGTTCCAGCTAATGAAATAAGACAAGAAAAGAAGATGCAAGAGATATAGATTATGAAGGAAGACATATGATTGCTTTTGTTCAAAGGTGACATGACCATCTATGTAGAAAATCTGAAAGAATCAACAAAAAAACTCATGGGATTAATATGTGATTATAGAAAAGTTGCAGGATTCAAAGTTAATATAGGAAATTCAGTTGCTTCCCTATATACCAGCAAAAAACAAGTGGAATTTGAAATTAAAAACACAGTAACGTTGGAGCCAGCCTGGTGGTGCAGCAGTTAAGTTCACACATTCTGTTTTGGTGGCCTGGGGTTTGCCAGCTCAGATCCCAGGTGTGGACCTATGCACCACTTGTCAAGCCATGCTGTGGCAGGCATCCCACATATAAAGCAGAGGAAGATGGGCACAGATGTTCACTCAGGGCCAGTCTTCCTCAGCAAAAAGAGGAGGATTGGCAGCAGATGCTAATCCAGGGCTAATCTTCCTAAAAAAAACACAAAAAGAAAACATAGTAACATTTACATAACTACCCCAAAATATGAAATACTTAGGTATAAGTCTAACAAAATTGTATAAGATCTATATGAGGAAAACTATAAACTTTGACGGATGATATCAAACAACTAAATAAATGGAAAGTTATTCCACGTTCATAGATAGGAATAACCAATATTGTCAAGATATCAGTTCTTTCCAAATTGATCTATACATTCAATACAATCCCAATCAGAATCCCAGCAAGTTATTATACTGATATCATAGTTTACATGGAGAGGAGAAAGACCTAGACTAGCCAGCATGATTCTGAAGGAGAAGAATAAAGTTGGAGAACTGACACTATCCAACTTCAAGGCTTACCAAAAAGCTACAGGCATCAAGATAGTGTGGTTTTGGTGAAAGAATACATAAATAGATCAGAACAGAAGACAGAGTCCTGAAATAACCACCATAGTCAGCTGATCTTTGACAAAGGAGAAAAGGCAATAAAATAGAGCAAACATAGTTTTCCCAACAAATCATGCTGTAACTACTGGACATCCACATAAAAAAGATGAATTTAGACACAGACCTTACACTCTCCAAAAAACTAACTTAAAATGGATTATAGATCTAAATGTAAAATGCAAAACTGTAAAACTCCTAGAAGATATCACAGAGTAAAATCTAGATGACCCTGGGCATGGAGATGACCTCTTGATATAACACCAATGGCAAGATCCATGAAAAAAATACCTGACAAGATGGACTTAATTAAAATTAAAAACTTCTTCTCTGTGAAAGACAGTGTTAAGAGAGTGAGAAGATAAGCCACAGATTGGAAGAAAATATTTGCAAAAGACACATTGGATAAAAAAAATGTTATCCAAGATATACAAAGAACTCTTAAAACTTAACAATAAGAAAACAAACAACTCAATTTAAAAATGGGCTGAGACCTTAACAGATACCTCATTAAAGAAGATATACAGATATAAATAAGCATGTGAAAAGATGCTCCACATCATATTTCATCAGAGAAATGCCAATTAAAATAGCAATGAGATACCACTACACCCCTATCAGAATGGCCAAAACACTGAATACTGACAACACTAAATGCTGATGAGAATGTGGAGCAACAGAAACCCTCATTCACTGCTGGTAGGAATGCAAAATGGTATAGCCATTTTGGGCGACAATAAGGCAGTTTCTTATAAACTAATCAGACTTTCACTATATGATCCAGCAATCACACTCCTTGGTATTTACCTAAAGGAGTTGAAAGCTTATGTTCACACAAAAACCTGCACACAGATGTTTACAGTACCTCTATTCATAATTGCCAAAGCTTGGAAGCAACTAAAATGCACTTCATTAGGCGAATGGATAAATAAACAGTACCATATCCAGACAATGGAATATTATTCAATACTAAAAAGAAATGAGTTACTAAGCCATGAAAAGACATGGAGGAACCTGAAAGGCGTAAAACTATGGGAAAGAATCAAAGTGAAAATGCTATATACTACATGATTCCAACTATATGACTTTCTAGAAAAGTCATAACTTTGGGGATAGTAAAAAGATCAGTAATTACCAGGAGTTAAGGGTTGGGGGAGGGAGGAATAGGCAGAGCATAGAGGATTTATAAGCAGTGAAATACTCTGTATGATGTATAATGATGGATATATATCATTATACATTTGTCCAAATCCACAGAAAGTACACCACCAAGAGTGAACACTAATGTAAATTATGAACTTTGGCTAATTATGATGTGTCCATGTAGGTTCATCAGCTATAACAAATGTACCACTCTGGTGGAGATTTTTGATAATGAGGGAGGCTATGCATGTGTGGAGCTGGAGACACATGGGAAATCTCTGTACCTTCCCATAAATTTTGCTGTGAACTTTAGAGTCCTCTTAAAAAAATAAAATGTTAAGAAAAACTTAGTATTATGAGGATTACATGAGATTATATCACAAACTATATGTTATGCTAATATTTATTATTATTCATCAATCAAGCATTTCTTTGGAAATATTCCTTCGAAGTAGAATATATCAACAATTCTAAAAAAATTACAGGCCACTATTATATGGCTTTATTTTATCTTCAGAACAGTTTGTTGTCTAGTAATCTTTATATATAACTTTTAAGTTTCCCCAATGCCTGGTACTTAGTAAGTTTTCAATAAATATTTAATGAATGATTGAATGAACATAATCACAGCCTTCATAACATACCCGCCATGCTTTCTTATTGTCAAAAATGCCAATTCTTTTGAAACAGATTTATGGCTATCAACTAAGGAGTACGGTGGATATGCCTGGCATTTCTCTTTTCCAATCACTGTTTTCATCTCTGTTCTGTCTGTCAATCTCCTTTTCCACCCCTTCGTGATCTGTTCTAAAATCTCTTCGTCGTGTTCCATGATTAAAATTCAGCCTGACTTGAATAAAACGCCAATATCCCAACAACTCTTCTCTTCCACACTAGATAAATTAGTGACTGGAATGGAGATCCTTCCACTTCTCCATGCTCACATTCCTTGACTTATTAGCCATTAGCACAGCTGACCAGCCCCTCTTTCTTGAAACATGTCTTCTCTTGACTTCTTCGACACTGCATTCCCTTGGGTTTGCCTTTCTCCATTCTCTATACCTGCTCAGTTTCCTTTGTTCTACCAACTTCCCTTCCTGCTGTCTCAATGTTGGAGTGCTACAGAAATTTGCTTGTAGCTTCCTTCTTTTTTCACACTTTAAAGGTAATTTCACCCCGACATGACGGTAAAGGTCATTCATATGCCCGTGACACCCAAGCACATTTCTCCCTCATCTCCAGATTTATTCAACTATAATATCTAATTACCGATATTTCAACCCTAGAGAGCCAGGATAGAACACTTGATTTCCTTCTTCCTCTCATCATCTTTACCTCATCCATCAGGAAATGGCCACCATTCATCTAGTTGATGAAACCAAAAATTAGGAGTCATTGTGACTCCACTTTTTTCATTACACCCACATCCAATCCTTTAGCAAGTTCCTTTAGCTCTATCTTGAAATTTGTCTAGATTTTGGCTACTTCTCACCATGTGCACTGTTCTCACTTTAGTTCAAACCATCATCCTCTCTCTTAGACTAGTGTAACGTTCACAGGCTTTCTCCATCTTCATCCTACTCTTATTCTTTAATACTTTTCTGTCCTGGAAGGACAGGAAAATAAAAACTACATTTTCAAGACTCCTTTGAAGGTAGGCTTCTTAAATATGAATTTGTTTTTGCAATTCAATGTGCCTGCTCACAATATGATAGGCAGAAGTAAGGTAGAGGCTCCCTCCTGCAATCTTTTGCTTTATTTTTCCTTGCTCACTAGCAAAATTGTGGAAATTGGTTTTTTCCGTGGCAGCATTCTAGGATCTATCCTCCAGCTTCTTGGGTACTGAAAGGTATCTGTGGCATGATGAATGATGACAAATGACATCTTGATTCCAGCTTTCTGATTTCTGCATTGCAGAAGCCAGACTATAGCTCGCTTCTCTAATTACTCCAAGGAATTTGTAAGCTCAAACTTCTCTGCATCAAATTCATTCATGCTTAAAATAGCTTGAATCATTTTTAATTTTCTACACTGACAGAACTTTTAATTGGCATTTCTCCTTTCACTCTTGTCCCTTAGAGTCATTTCTTTACACAGCATTCAGAATGATCAAGCCATCACACTCGCCTGCTTAACATGTTCCACTCACCATCTATCTTATTTAAAATTAGAGCCATATTCTTCACCAAAACCTGTAAAACCATTCGTGATCTGTTCACTGCCTTCCCTCTCTGATCACATCCCCTATGCTCTCCTCCTTGTCCACTCCACTCCAGCCACTCTGATTTATTTCCACTCCTCTAATATACCAAACTTGTTTCATCTCAGGATACTTGCACTTTTTTCTCTTCCTAGAATGTTTTACCTACATCTCTCCATAAGTACCTTATAAAAAATGACTTCACGAGCTAGCCCAGTGGTACAGTGGTTAAGTTCGTGCATCCTGCTTCGGTGGCCTGGGGTTCTTGGGTTTGGATCCCGGTCATGGACCTACGCATCACTCATCAAGCCATGCTGTGGCAACGTCCCACATAAAAAGAGAGGAAGATTGGCACTGATGTTAGCTCAGGGACAATCTTCCTCAAGCCAAAAGAAAGGACTTAATTCCCTGAATTTTATTATATATTTACTGCTTTTTAGCCCTACTAGGATAAAAATCCCATGGTGACAGGGACTTTGCCTATCTTATTCCTCATTATATTCATAGCACCTAGAACAGTTCCTGGTATACGAAAGAAACTCAGAAAAATGAATGTGGATTAGGTGAACGAATGAGTGACATCAGTTTTCGCAAAAGCTTTTAGTCAAGGGTGAAACATATTATAGGGAAGCAACATTTTCCACTCCAAAATGGGTCTCTTTGGCATGAGGATTATTTTAGGCTGATTATTTTTAAGAAACAGAAGACTCAGTAAGTTTTTCTTTTTATCTCCCCCTTAACTGCCTAAAAAATTTTAGGTTCAGGGCCAGTTCCAGGAAGAGAGCTACCACCCAAAACAACTATAAAGAATATGAGCTGATCTCATATTCTTAGACTGGTCTCATATTCGTAGACTGAAGGGAACTTAGCAAGGCCCGCTCGTTCAAAGTCCTGTCTGTTTCCCACTGTCACTGCATGGCATGGCAAACATTTGTTTACCAAATATTTGCTCTTCCCATCTTCCTGTAAATTGTCTTCCTCCCCTTCGAAGTCCCAGACCCCTACACCCTTCTCCTTAGCTCAGGATGGCATATAAGCCTTCATTGCCTAACTGCCTGTGAGTCTGATATTCTTATGGGGTCCCCATACATATATAATTAAACTTGTTAATCTGTCTTTTGTCAATTTGATTGTTAGGCCAGGCAAAGAACCGAGAAGGGTAGAAGGAAAATTTTTCCTTCCCTATAGTATCTAAAATATGATCAAATTTTGACCATTTAAAAATAATATAAAGGCTGGATTTGGAGTGTTAGCATATCTTATCTGAGGTTGAACATATAGAATTTCTTCTTTTCCACTCATTCAAATCCAGTAGTGTTTCAACGCTTTGGGCTGACTTGAAGTTTTGATGTGTTACAGCTTAGTTACTTACTAGATATTCAGTATACGCCCACTGCTACTACATGTAAGCAAAATATAGATTTATGGGTCAAAATAATCTTAAAGTAAATGCAACTTTTGATATGGGGAGGACCTACCATCAGTCTGCTGTTTCGCACACATCTCATTCAGTTTCATAACTAAGCTCTTCTCGAGCTCAGCACAAAGATGGAAATACTGCTTGTGGAGCCCAATTCTATAAGCTCTTATTGAAGTCATTAAGGGCTTCTGGGGAACATTTTTAGAGTAAAGGCTCCAAGGTCAAGCCCAAGATGACTACTTTACTTGGAAAATGAGAAACACTCTAAGATATAAACACATAATGTATACTTTAAAATATCAGAGGTAGTTATTGCCACTGTGTGAGAGGAAAGAATATGCTGTTAAAAGCATTGTGATCTTACTAAAAGTAAGACCACCTAGGTCCTTGGCCTTATTTGAACCCTAGTTTATTTTTCACAATTGCTTCAGAAACAGTTAAAAAAAAAAAAAAAGCCTAACGCCATTCAGGCAACATTCCTTTTGTTATTTTCATTGGTGTTGTGTTCATTGAACAATAAGACTTCAAGACATTGTTTTGTTATTCAGTATGTAAATGTTGCACTTAATTCATGCCCCCGAAGAAAGAAAATACATGAGCATGATTAAAATGTTTCATTAATTTAAGTATGTTGACAGAATAAATTTGTATTCCAAGTGGTATAAATCAGTCATCTTAATATTTTATTTTCGAGATCAAAATGTTGATTTGGCTTTTAAACATACTGTATATATACATGACCCAGAAATTAGGAATATAAGCATCTTACTTTAGCTGATGTTATCATATCATTGAATCCTGAATGGGTTCCAAAAAACAATAGAAATTTCTGTTTAAATTACTGCTCTAACAAACTGCTCAACATCATGCAGGCCAAAAATCAAATGATTGTTTGGCTGACATTCTCCACTGTTCAAATGGGCAAAACTATGTAATCATTTCCTGCAGACTTATGCCATTATTGGGGAGTATGGTGAGTGTGTTCTGATACTGACCTATTTAAAATCAGTTAACTGACAGGTGCCAAAATCAAGTTATTTTATGGTTAACAAACTATAGGAAAAAAATCACTGGGAAGAACTTTTTGAGAGGTAGGTCCTAGTTGCTTCAAGAATTTTGTAAGAAAACTTTCTCCCTTTGTCACTGTCAAATCACTGAAATTAGCTAGAGATTGAAAGCTTTAAAATTAAAAGTCGACTGAGATTATTTGGTTATAGATGGAACATTTTGAATTGAGGTGGAAACGTTATGTGTCAATTGGAAGAGTGTGATAAATTTCTTTTGGAGTTCAGGGTTGTTTTCATCTTGGCTACTTGCTTTTTCTTTTCTTTGCAAAATTCACAGTTCAGTGCTCAGACTTTAAGGATACAACTCAACGAGCTTTCACAAATACTACAAGCCTAAATAACAAAGACCTTCATCAAGACATAGGACATCTCCTTATGCCTGCAAGTTCCTTCAGGCCCTCTTTCAGTCATTCCTATCCCCTATAGGCAACCTTTGTTTTAATTTTGTTAAAGTTTTGACTAGTTTTGAACTTTATGTAAATACAGTCAATGAGTGTGCATTCATTTGTGTTTGGCTTTTTTGGCTCAGCATAATTTTTTCTTTATTTTTTAAGATTTTTGTCTTGTTGCGAATATCATTGATTTTAGTTCTCTCTTCTTGCTAATACAAGCATTTAAAGATGTAAATGTCCCTCCATGGTCTGCTTTATGTGCATCTCAAAAATGTCAAGATTCTTTTTTACTAACATTCAGTTGAAATGTTTTCCAATTTTTCCTTTCTTTGTGAACCATATGTTACTTAGAAGTATGCTGCTAAATTTCTAGTCCTTTGGAGGTTTCCTGATATCTTAGTCTTATTGATTTCTAATTTCATTATGGTTAGAGAAATTATTCTGTAAAATTCAAATTTTTCAAAATTTATTGAAGACTTATTTTATGTCCTAGGATAACATTTGTCTTAACAAATATCCCATGTGCATTTGAAATCAAGTGTATGCTATAGATTTTTGGGGTAATATCAGATAAATCTTGATTAACTTACCATGGTTGATCATGGTGTTCAAATCTTCTATATTTTTACTGGGTTTTTTTGTCTACTTGTTCTGTCAATTATGATAGTGGATATTAAAAATCTCAATTATAATTTTTGATTCATCTAATTATATCTTTTGATCTGCCAGCTTTTGCTTCTTATGTTTTGGCATTATAGTTTTTATATCTGTGTAATGAATTTCCCATTTCTCTTATGAACAGTCGCTCCTATTCTGGTAATGTCTCTTGTTCTGAAGCCTAATTTATCTAATATTAACACAGCCACACTAGCATTTCTATGCTTACATTTGCACAACATGTGTTTCACTTTGCTTTTCTTTTCAACTCATCTTTGTCTTTTATAACAGCACCAAACATAAATAAAGCTTCCTTTTATAACCAGTCTGACTATATCTTTCTTTTAATTGCAGCATTTAGCCCATTTCTATCTAATTTTTAATAGGATTTTACTTAGGCCTACCATCTTGCTATTTATTTATCACTTCTCTTATCTTTTAATTGTTCCTTTGTATCTCTTTTCTCTCCCCTTTCTGTATCAATTGAGTATTTTCAGTATTTCATTTTATCTTCCCTATTGGCTTATTGGCTCTTTGATTTATTTTTCAGTCATTACTCTAGAGATTGCAGTGTGTTACAATCTGACTAGAGTTAATATTTATCTTTTTTATAAAATATAAACACCTTAAGAATACAGTTGGACTTAGCCCTATTTATCCTTTTTGCACTTTTGTCACATAATTTATTAATACATGCATTATAAGCTTCAGCATAAAATGTTATTTTTGTTTTAAATATTCAAATAACTTTTAAAGAAATTAAGAAAAGGAAAAAGAAAATCTTTTATATTTATGCATATCTACCATTTTTGATGATTTTTATTCTTTCCTGTACATCTGACTTTCCATTTGTTCACATTTCCATATAGCCAGAAGAATTTCCTTCTGTCCATCTTACAGCACAGTAAACTTAACCCAACTTTTATTTATCTGAAAATATTTTTATTTCATTCTTATGTGTGAAGAGTATTTTTGCTGAGTAAACAATTTTGAGTTGACACAATTTTCAATGCCAGATTTAATCTGAGATGTACTAATCATTTGTCCTTATGGATTTTCCATCTATATCTGTATGAATTTGAGCCCCAGAAATGTAATATATATATATATAGTTGTTAGTTCCTTACAGATTGTCTTCATTTGGTTAAGCATTGGCATAATATCATTGACTTCCATGTTTATAAAAATTTTAATGAAGGATTTTTTGCATCTTCTATAAAATCTCTACTAAATATGTTGTTGATCAGTGTCCCTCACATGAAGATTCATAATCCTATTTGAATCCAGAAATAGAATAAAAGTTTATCTAACTGGGAAAATAGGTTTCCTTTAATCTGATAATTACATAAGCCAGCATAGTCTCTTTTTTATTTGAGAATCAAAACCAGTCTTACAGATCAGACTGACTGACTGAATTAGCATAGATACGGAGCAGAAAAGTAAATTGCTTTTCTGTATGTGTTAATATTCTTTTATTTTAAATGTATTCTTTTCTGAAAGTAGGCAAAGTATAAATTAAAGAGAAAATGTAGATATTTTGCAAATCATTGTTTACATTTGGCAGGAATAATACAAATCAAACAGTCTTCATATGTATGTTCAATTCCTTTCTGTTCACACAGGTGTCTCAGCAAGCTTCAACCCCCCTCAGCCAGGGCCTTCTGAAGGAACACCTCTTGTCCAGAGCTTTGGCTATGTCACAGCTAAAGGGGCTGAAGGCTGAAAGGTGAATAAATGAGTACAAAGGAATCATCAGTACAACGAGAGACAAAGATAATTCTATCATCAGTTTTCAGAACTGGAGTACAACACAACGAGCCAATAACAGGAGCACTGAAATGAGGTCCAGTGGACAAAAAGGTGGGTCTATAAAAACATCAGGGGAAATATCATGTTATTTGTACTTGGCTCCTGTAGGTTCCTTCCAACATGATACTTAGGCATTCTGGCTCAAATAAGGGAAAGTTAATGGAATATAAATTTAAAACAAAACAGAAGAAAATCATAGATATGAACAACAGTAAACAAAAAAACCCTGAGGCTTATTTTAAGATACATTTGAGAAATAGAGTAAAAATGATATGCTGTTTGTCCATCCTTAAACTTGTCCTTTTTCTTTATTTGTTGAAGTATATTTACTGCACACCTAACATAAGGAAGGCATTTATGCCAGAGTGAATTAAACATAGATCTAATCTTAAAGAGATTTTCATTTTCATTCATTAGGGAAAGTTAGATTAAGTTCGCAAATATCTAGACTTCAAGATAAATGTGATCTATATCACAAGAGAGGCATAGAAAACATGCTAAGGGAGTCAAAAGAAGAATAAAAGCTTCAGGGATGGTGTCGTAGGTATCTAGACTTTGAAGAAGAGATCGGATATAGAAAGTCAAAGATATAGGTAAAGATAAAGCATTAATACTATGCTTATACACTCTTATATTCTGTTTTATTCTGAAACGGTAGCAATGATGTGAAGGTTTGATGGTGATGGTAAGCAAAGATTGTATATCCCATTTTACAGAGAAACTGCCACAATGTGTCCTCAAATATGTAATTCACATTTTGGGAATAATGGTCATTACATGGGTTGCCCTTGAATATTTTAAATATAATTATATGTTACATAAGTAGAACAAAACACCTCATAACTAATTTCCCTGTTGACACGAGTAGCAAAAATACCACCTTTCCTTTCCCGTTAGCGTAGCGAACCTTCCTTTCATCTCGCTGTTTGCTGTGATGCTCCACCAGATTCGCCATGGTAGTGGTGGGAAAAGGATTTAATCCTGTCATGGGACAATTTGCGCTACTTAGGGAGAGAACTCAGTAACTGGGGGTTACGTAAAGGGTCTGCTGGCCAGCAACTCCCTAACAGCTCATCCTGTAATCATAGGATGAATGACATGCTCATTTATTTCTTTTGAAATACTTATTAGTCACAGCAGTAGGATTTTCCCAGGAGCAAACAGCTGACCAATTCTTGCTGCAGTTTAATAGAACTTCTTGGCCTCAGGGATCAGTCTAACTGGGGATTCTACTTGCACAGGTACGTGACACAGCCGAGGAAGAAAGCAAAGGTGAACTCTGCCTTCGCCTGCCCAGGTCTCTGTGGGTGACCTCTCAATAAAGGAGGAAAACTGTTTGAAGTGGTGGCAGTGCCTGGCTGACATAGTGACCACCTGAAGTCCTCAGAGGAAAGAAGATATTGGGAGAGGTGTTTAAATTCTGCCTGACTTGTTTAGTAACTCAGGCAGTCAGTTTTTCTGGGAAATGATGGACATATATGATCCTTGTGGAAGACCTGAGACTGTCTGCTTTTATTCTTAAATTATTGTAAGAAGAAAAGCTGAAGCTTCTTAATCTTTCGACATTCTAACATGTCACACATATTATGAATTTGTGAATGTCACTTAAAAAAAGCAGAGCTGTGCCACAGGCAATAGCTGATGAAGCATCTTTGGGAAATACGCCTCATACTGGACCTTTTCCTCTAACTACTTATTCTGTGGCGCAGCATCCTTTTCCTCAGGCTCAGCTGCTTCCTTATCCTTGACCTGTATAACACAAAGACTTTAAGTTTCCTGAAGGCAGGGATTTTAACCGGCTCATCTTTGCCTTACGAGGGTCTAACATAATGCCTGGCTTGACAGTCAATACTCAGTAAATATTAAATGTTTAATAGAATTATACTTAATGCAAATATTAAGTGCTTTAAAAAATGAGCTTATTTATGCTCATTTGTTTGGATATTTAACAATGGTTAAAAAGTTTCCCAAATTGAATGTCCTGCTAGCAACACATTCAAGATGACTATAATCCTCTCTTTTACCTAATTCAGCTAGACTGGTGATCCAAGTGGAAAACTTCAGAATCATCTTTAATCACTGGTATTTGAAAACCTCAATTCACTCATCTGACAAATATTTAACAGCTTCCTACAGCCAAACAACATGGATAATACCAAAACGCATAAGTTAGGGTCCTCCAGCTGGCACAGAGTTGTTCTGAGAAAGAATTACGACAGTAATTAATAGCTCATATTTATCGAGCAATTATTCCAGTTGATTTTTAAACACTGTAAGTATATTCTCACATTTAATCATTTTTAAAAACCCAATTAGGTAGGTGCTATTATTATCTTTGCGAGCAAATGGAGTCACAAGGAAGTTAATTGCCCAACATTCTTCAATCAATTACAAAATTCAAATGGACCCAGAGCCTGAACTTTGAATAAGTGCTATGGTGGTGGTGGTTGTGCTTGATGTTGCACATTGACTGAGTTTCTCTCTTTTAAAGACTATGGTTGCATATTTTTTAAAAAATGAACCAAGGATATCTTGAGTTAAAGCTGTCTTCCCTGGAGTTTCTTTCAGAGTCAGGAAAAGTTAGCAACTTTTGGGAACAAAGCCAAAGGAAGGTTTAGCGACTGACTGAAGACTGTTATGGAAAAGAGGTGGATAAGCATTTATTGTTGATTCCTGGAAAGAGAAGTAGAAGGGGTAGAGAAGAATCCAGGCTTTCAGCTTTCTGAAACAAATCAATGTCCTTTTATCTGGGTTTTTGCTCTCATATCAGCATACTGCACCTATACCTTTCCATATGCTTCATTCCATTTTTATTTTTCAAAGTTTTCAGGCATTTGGAAATATTCCTGTCTTTCTGCATCCTCTCTCTTCATCTACTTAATATATTTCTGTGAGAATTTAAGTAAGTAAAAGCTTTGCTCTTTAAACCGTGAAATGGATAGCATTTTGGAGAACCTAGTGAGTGAAATTAGTTGGTAAAAGGGTCCAAAGGGCTTGGTTTGGACACCTGACATGCAATCAGGTGCTAAAAGGCCAGGGTCTGCTGACTGGTGTCCAGATGGCCAAGAAAAGTGTCCAGGAGCTGAGGAAAGGTCTCCTGGAATAGGCAGTAGGTTCTCATATGAAATTGGCAGAAATGAAACAACTCATAAGTTCAGTCAATATCTGGTAACACCTTTGCTCCTCAGCTGAGATGGGGACATTTAGAGAGAAAATATCATTGTCATAAAGGAGGTAAGGAAAAGAACTATCTAGTGCTACTGATGAGTTCAGTTTTTGATGCATAAAATGAGAAGACTCAGTGGAACATTCCGGATGAAATATTTAAATAGTTAAAGAAAATATACAGAAGAAATTTGGGAGACGTCTTAGTCACATATAGTACAGTGAGAGTTATTTGGATACAAATTATACAACACAATGTCACATGAGTGGTTAAGATCACTGAGAGAATGTAGAGAGAATGGCAAGAGGGAGAAGAAGACAGTATTATAAAGGTTAGAGTCGGAATTTAGGCAATGTCTTCAGATGGGGGCAGCAAAAAGAAGACCAAAAGTAAAAGTGATACGAAAAGAAATTCTAAAGAATTTAAAGGGTCCTGTGTGTTACCAAATACCGCAACTGGGTTTTCTGTTTGTTTGTATGATGTTTTTTAAATAGTAACTCTTACATCTGACCCTCCTTCTCCATTCATACTGTGAAATCTCTGTTAGTGCTGGCTATGTTTCTGAACAGTTGAATGCATCTTCTCATAGGGTACTAGTGACTTATTATACCCTTTTCTTTTATTCAAATCTGATTGTATGATTCACGTAACCAGCACTGATTGAGTGGCTACTATTTATGAGGCACTGTGAGAGTTTTTGATAGTGCTATTTTTTTGCATGAGAATGTTACACAACTCTCAAAGATTAGGAAGAGCTCTGAATCCATCTTGTCTTTGCTTTTGTGAATAGATTGTCCACAAATGTATCTGTCTTACCCTTAGTTCCCAAGAGAAGAGAACCTGGAGCAAGGATGAAGCGCTGATGCTTTATTTGGAAAGTGCAATCCCAGGGCAGTGAGACTGAAGGAAAAAGGGAGTTAGACAGTGAGGGATGTGAAGCAATGTAAAGTAATGTGTTATTGCACTGCCCCCTGCTTTATACCAAACCGTGAGATACACCTATCACTCGGCACATGCACCTGCTTGGCCATTTATGACTCTTGGATGGGCTACGTGCATAAACTCTATGAACTCTATGGAAGAACTCTATGGAAGGGAGAAAGGAGAAGAAATTTATCCTCCCATCTTGTTTTCCATTTGGTGAACCTTGCCTATCAGGGAATTAACTCCTGGTATTTCAGAGTTGTATTTTCTGGTCCCCTTGGCAGTTGTTCAGGAACCTAGATCTCATGCTCCTTACGTCTTTATCAATCTGGGAGTGATAGGGAAGCCTGCCATTCAGGGCTCGTGGCTGATTTGGCCCTGGCACCGAAGGGGAGAGTTCAGACCTTGTGAACAGCCCCAGGGGCTGGTGCTTTGCACATCCAAGCTGACTCAGTATGCTGTGATGGCAGGATTGTGGGTGGCCCCTCTGGGAGAAAGTACCATGATGTTGGCTGAAGAGGGACAAACAATTGAGGGGGTGGAAGACTATGACATCAAGAGGGTCACAGAAAATGCGTTAAGCTGTGCCTGATCTGGTATCTAACCCTCAGTGGATTCAGCATACGCCGTTTCTGTTTACCATCTCCTAGAGTAAGGAATTCTATAGATTACTAGTCACTACTTTTTATTTTGTTCTTTCCTCCTTGTCTTCAATGTCCACATCTTCATTTCCTTATTCACTATCACCTTATTCATCCAAGGATTATTTTCATGGGCATTGTCTGACTAAACAGATAAAAGGGAAGTTCTCCTCTTTTCTACTTCCTACATCTATTCCCAGCTGTACAATGTCACTTTTGAGAGCAGAAACACTGATGGCACTAACAAAACCTCTTGGCCTCTTAAGGCTCTACAAAGAATCCTTTCCTATATTGCCCAAAGAGAATTAATTATTCCTATTTCTGCATTCTGTATGGCAATGGCTCCACTGTGGTGCCCTCAGAGCCTTGCACATGTACACCCAGGCCACCCAGGCCACCCAGAGCTGTGGCTGAACACGAACTGAGGCTAATCTCAGTGCTTCCAGAATGTCTCACAGGTGAGATCCTCCTAGATGGGAGGCCTCTGAAGAGCCGCTCTGAAGTCATCTGCTCCTCACCTTTCTATCTCACCCGGGAGGCTGCCAGGAGACAGTTTCTCATCATCTTCAGGATTCTGATGAGGTATGGGGATTTCTGCCTGTCTCCTTCAGTTATAAGATAAATAAGGTCTGATGATCTAACGTATAACATGATGACTATAGTTGATAACTATTGTACAACTGAAATTTGCTGAGAGTAGAACTTAAGGGTTCTCACCAGAAAAATAAAAGGTGAATATGTGAGGTGTTATGTTAATTAAGTCGATGAGGGGAATCCTTTCACAACATGTACGGATACAAATCATTGCATCGTACATTTTAAATATCTTACAATTTTGTGTGTCTATTATACCTCAATAAAGCTGAAGAAAGGAAGAAAAGAACAGAGCTACAGAATGTCAAATTGCTTAGCTGCAGTTTAGAATTGGCTCATCAGTGACAGTGTCCCGCAACTCATGTTACAGTTTCAGTGTTGTCCCTTTGGGTGCGTGGGAAAGGATCATGGGGAGCTGCCACCTTTGGCCGCTCTTCCCGTCAGTGTCTATGGAGGTGATAAACTGAACCTAACAGCAGCTGGAGTAGCTTTACCCGCTGAATCAGTCAGCTGCTGGTCTGTTCTTGGCTTGCATACATTTGACACATTCTCTTGATATTTTGCTTATAAATTCTATTATACATAATTCATTCTCTTCTGTTTAATATGCACAGTTAGTAGTTTAAAAGTTTTATTTTCCCACTGGATTTCAACTAAGGATAGTGCTTGTATGTGTTTCAAATTTTCCTCCAGAAAACTAAGTATAATTCATGGAATATAGAAGTAATGTTCCTGAATAAATATATGAATGAATGATCCATTTCATTATGGATCAAGAGAAATACAAAGTAAAATATAGAATGCATTAATTCTATGAACAATATTTTCTTACCAGCCAATAATATATAAAAAAGGTGAAGTTTTGAATCTCTTTGCATTATTAGATGGAGGAATACTGGGAGAGCCAAATCATTGATTAATTTGATACAAATCAGGAAACTCTCAAAGGTTTGACATGTGCGTTGTTTTTAATTATTGGCTAAGGAGGGTGACTGAGGCTGCCTTTGATATTCACAAGTTATGCTATCAACTGTCTATGTAAATCTTTTACTTTTTTAAATAATGAATGAATTATTAATTCTTTTCCTCAAAAATATTTTTATTTTAATATAGTTAATGCTACTCTGACTTCTAGGAAGTGAAATGTTTATTTTAAACTAATGAGTTATATCCTGATTCTTCTTAACTACTCCTGAAGTCAGGGGTGATTCTGAGTATATAAAGGGAGTATCACATAAAAAGAAGAGAAGGGGGAGTTAATTAACTGAACTTCAAAATATAATTCCACCGCCTATAAGTGTTCTTAGTTCCCTGGGGTTCTTGACCTCTGCTGCCAACATATTTTTTGTTACTCCAGGTATTGTGTTAAATATGTCCCATAGTTCTTTATATGGCCATCAGTGTCCAGCACCCATTTTCTTCCTAGTTCAGTCTTGTTTTCCACAGAAACCAACTGTTAACTGAGAAGTTTAACTTGCTTCTTCCAAGGCCAGGAATTTATCCCGAGTCGCTGCTAGCCAGTGCACGCAAGTCAGAGCAGGTATTAGTGCCTAATATTTAGCACACCATGAAATACATATAGAGGCATTTTTATAAGCAGTCTATCTTACCTTGATTTCGAAGTAAATCTTGATCTCTATGTTGTACAAATTAATAACACGGGGAGGTTAGGACTTTAGGAAGATGACGTCATTTGTTGATGATGATTAAAACTATGCTCAGGAATTACAGCTTTATATGCACGTGCATTTGGTACTTTGTCCAAGCACACACGACAGAATCTGTAGGCAACTCCTAAGGCTTGACTTTTTTAAAATCCATTTTTAGTTATTCCCTATTCTGTGTGGATGTATTTTTTTTGAGGTGGGCGCCGCAGCCGGCGGGGTGGGGGGTCTGGCCGGGGCTCTCTGCAGGCGGGGAGGGTACCTCTATGGTGATTGATAGAAAAGACGAATTTAGAACCAAGCAGAGAGAGGAGGGCAGGACAGCTGCCAGAGTCCCAAAGAAGCATTGAGGTGCAGAAACTAAATGCCTGCGAGGAGGGCAGCGTCAAGCTTCCTCCAGGCTTGATTGCAGAAGCTGGACTCAATCTAGAATAGGGGCGGGACCAGAGAGGGCAGAATCCGGCTCCGCACCCATTGGTGGAAGCTGAACTATATAAACGCAGGGGCGAGGCCAAGGTTGAGCTGAGAGGGTCGTAGGTGTAATTTAAGGTACCTGAGGACCCACTGGGGTGTGGCAGAGGAGTAAGCCTGAGGGCCCAGAGGGAAATGCGGATTGCCCTGGGAGCCGACCTCCACCCTGACTCCCCCTTTCTCTACGGTAATCCAGAGTGGTGTGCAGGAAAAGGAACAGAATGGTCAGGTGGGTTGCTCAGAGAGCCTCACTTGACTTTTTTCTTACCGAAGGTTGATTTTGAAAACACACCACGCATATCGTCACACAATGCTTACTGGAGAGCTTACTTTCTTATATCAAGGCCCTTATAAAAAGTGTTATGTTTTCTTCTCTACTCCAAAAAGGTTCAGTTTAAGTTTATAATTTATCAATTCTATTGCTGAGTAGACTTTTCCCCCCAATGTCAATACATCTCAAAAAAGTTGACTGCCTCCTTTATTCGTTTCCCTGGACAAGCCTATCACTATTTGGTCTCTGCCACCCGGCCGTCTGTCTCTCCATTGCTCTGTTGTATCCGTGGGAGGGAGCACCATGGGCCCTTCAGGCAGAAGATTTGTCATTGTGAAGGACTATTAAAGAAGCTGAGGATGGTGAAAAGTCCCAGATCCTGAACACTCAGTGCCATAGCATAACCCAGTTGTTATGGGAACCAGAAGCGTCCCTACGAATTTCCAGATACCCCCTAAGGGGGCCATGCTGGCTGAGAAACCCAGCTCGGTACACGTTTCTGTGTGTGGGCATTCACTACACCTTGGCTTCATGGGGCTCCCATAACAGACTACATTTTTTATTGGGGCAAGTTGAAAACATATTCATGTGACAGAAATATGGACTCTGTAAAACAGTTTTTAAAAACGTTTGCTACCCCAAACATGTTAACCCTCCTAATCACTGTGGTATGAAAATATGAGCTGTAGACTTGGGTTGCTTTCTTCCTATTGTGTGCAGTGCCTGAGACCCAAGCCAACTGTGAGACTCTCAAGCTGTGAAATGGCTTCTGGTGATATCGCCGCACCCTTGATGAAGTGGTAGCAGTTACCAGCTTTATTACTAGATTTTTCGTTAAAGAGCCAATAATTTGCTTTTATTTCTAAAACTGTTTTGAGGGCTTATTTTTGATACTTCCAAAAGAAAAGAATCATATGTGATGCCTGGATAGTTTCGTGGCACGTTTTCTGTGATTTAACCATTTTCGTGGGCTGGAACAGTTGGCAGGTGAATAGGCACAGTCTATGTCCCTGTTTCTGTACTTTCTCTACAACTTAATATTGGCTACAAATAAACTTAGAAACAACAAGTTAGACAACTGAGGGCAAAGCTTATCTTCTTGCAGGCATAGAACTTGAGGTTTTTCATCATGAGGAACTCTTTGCTCTCAATAACAGAAGCGAAAGGACAAACATCTTATTAACAAGAAGACTTCAACTCCATGTGCATTCAAAACATTTTGCAAAGATGGTGTGTGTTTGTGTCTGTTTGTGTGTGTGCTTACTACAAGGTGAAAGTAAGTCTGTGCCTTAATCTTATATCACATATCACATATGCTAGAATTCTAGGATGGGGTCATCTGTGTCACTGTAATGAGTATGAATAATGTGTTTTGTTGCACTATGTATACTTAAACCGAGTGTTAGGAAATGCTTAAACAGTGTCTTGATGTCTGTTGAAAAGACAGAGTTTGAAACAAATCCAAAGATTGTTCTAGAAATTTATTTATTTATTTATTTATTGAAGAAGATTAGCCCTGAACTAACATCTGCTGCCAATCCTCCTCTTTTTGCTGAGGAAGACTGACCCTGAGCTAACATCCATGCCCATCTTCCTCTACTTTATATGTGGGACGCCTGCCACAGCATGGCTTACCAAGCGGTGCCATGTCCGCACCCGGGATCCAAACTGGTGAACCCTGGGCCACCAAAGCAGAATGTGCGAACTTAACAACTGCGCCACCGGGCTGGCCCCAGTAATTTATGTTTTAGTAATAGTGTAGTCCTGTTGCTAGTGCCCATGTACTAGTGTGTTTCAGCCTAATAGTTCTGTTTGGTCACTTTTTATAGGCACTTTTTACTGTTAATTTTTTTACAGCTGGACTTTACTCAAAAGCAGATAGAACCCTTTCCTGTAAAATTGCAAAGCTTATGTATTTATTTAATGATTCAATAAATATGCATTGCATCTCTTCAATATTTTAGGTACTCTGCAAAATGTTGGGGAAACGGTGGTGAAGAAGACAGTTATGATTCTTGCTTTCAAAAAGCTTTTATTTTAGTGGAGATTTGAAGGCATTAAATCACATGTAGTTATAATAAGTAAGCTCCATCAGGCCTGGAATTTTTCTCTTTTGTTAACTACTGTACCTAGAACAGAATAACCACTCCACAAGTATTTGTTGAATGACTAAGTAAAAAAATGAATGAGTGTAATATAAGGTCCTACAGAACTATATAACAGAGAGATTGAACCTAGTGTGGGGGTCTAAGAGGTCCCTCTGTTCAAGTAAAAAAGCAGAGCCATAGTAATTAACCTTACAGAAAAAACCTGAGGATAGTAACCAGAGGTAAGCACAGACTAGCAGCGGAAGAAAGCAGTCAATACTCATCTCGGATGACCTAAGGTAACAGAGCAAGGGTTGACAGGACACTTGATCAAGTGGATAAAAGGGATTTAGTGGGAATAGAATGAGCAGCTTCCAAGCCTATGGAGAAGATTATGATTATAGAGATTCAAGTGTCTATCATTTACAATAATGCTTGATTAGAGGCCTTTCTCCAGGTCCCAACTAAAGGAACACTGATAAATGATAATGGAGACTTTCACCCCAATACATTTTGAAATACCTTACTAATTGCTTCCTTAACTCTATTCTCTCCCACTTTAATCCATCCTACTTACGCTTGCAAAAACCTCCTCAGTGAGCTGAGTAGCAAGGAAACATTGTAGGAGAAATTATTCAAAGCACAATAAATGATGATAACCCCAAAGTCCCCAATTCTTTTCCTTTGCAAGGGAGTATGGTGATCCATATTAATCATGTCTAGATTCCTATAATTATTCCCAAACAAAAATGGCAATGAATGAAGGCTGACTGTTGCTAGCACATCACAATCACCTCCAACAACAGAGTGGGAAGGAGGGAGGAGTGATTTGGCCTATAATTTGGGGTATAAGTTTGGCTTTTAGACTTTTGTTTGTAAGTCAGTAGGCAGTGTATAAATACTGTCACTTTGTAGTGGTCCTAGAGGAAAAATACCTGCCTTTTTATTCTTAATGCTGACTTGATCATTCAAGTGACTATTGTTTTGGTGAACACCTTTGCTCAAGAAGATTGTGCTTATGTTGATTTTATAAATTCTTTTGAAGGAAAGAAGAGAGTAGTCAATTAGAATTTTCTAAGAACCGTCTCCTTGAGAAAGGAGATACCTGGTCGCCTCATCTCTCTTCCCTGACAATGTCAGAGTTAAAGATCTATTTCCTGGAATTAAATAAGATGACTGAGGGGGGACGAAATAGCCAAGGGTTCTGTTTGAAAGCAGAGGAAACTTACTAGAACTTTAGGGTTTTAAATATCCCCCCCATTCTTGAAATCAACAGTTTCAGTTAGATTTTGTTTGGACTTCTCAAGTTTCTTCAGTCTTCATTAAAATGCAGAAGAAAACTGATGGAGTCACATATCAGTAGGAATGGGGCCCAATCAAAGGTCAGGTCTTATTAAGAGAGTTTGGACCGGCTCAACTTTAATGACTCACTGTGGCCTTCTTCTTAATTTTCTCTTGCATCAGCATTTAAACAGGGATCTGTGAAATCCTAATTACTGACTAGAGTAACATTATCTGCATTTATCCTCTGTTAACAGATATTACTTTTGCTTATTTCAGGAGCCCTGCCAGAAATTACCTACTGTATGCTCAATTATCCACCTCCCCACAGCAACACATTATTTTAATATAAACTTTTCACTGTAGTCAGCAACTATTGTGTATTTTCTTTAAATTGAGTTGTCATATCTTATTATGAAATATAAAAGGAAATGGCTGGAACTCTTAAGGTTAGGCAGAGTCATTTTACTGTGGTTTGGCTTCTATTTGCAGTGTATTTTCTATCCAGCAAGCCTTAACATGACCATGGGAAAATCAAAGAATCTATGAAATAAACAAAATAGTTAAAATGAGAAATATACACTGTATATCAATGGGGCTAAGCCATTTTTAAAAAATTAAATGCAGATCCTCTTTAGTGCTAACCTACTGTGCTATGTAAGAAATGTAAATGTGTCCTTAATATGAAGATTAATATCTAGGTTAAATCAGTTTCAGGTTTCCTGCCTGATAACAAATCTCATTTACATTCTGAATACCAAATGGGGTTGAGCCAAAAATGTTTGCAAGCTATGTTTTTTGTGTTTCTTTTTTAAGTTCAGTCTGAACATATAGTGACAATCTTTAAAGCTCCTCATTGATTGTGGTTTATTATTCAGTTATCTAAATGCTGAGCTCAAGAGTAAATGGGAATTCCTCATTACAATCTCACTATGAAATCAAGAAATGTAGACTAAATATGTCAAAATAGCCCTCCCACGGTATCTTCTGAACCCCCTTGTGTTATAACATTGGTTATCAAAATATCAAGCTAGATAATTAAAACAAGAATTTTAAAAATAGGACCATTTATTGTTCCTGAAAAAGTGATAAATTATAGTCTATTATCTGCTTTCCCACAATACAGGTAATAATTTATTTTAAAAGAAGGTGAAAAAATCATCACCACAGCAAATACAAGTGTTGTGGTTTATCTGGGTGATTATTATGTCATCAGCATGTCCTTGTGAAACATAAGATTTTTAGCCTAATTGTTGTGGGAGACTCTACGGAATAGTCCTTTCAAACACATAAATGATTGAAATAGAGAAGATTTAAATGTCTTGAGTAATCAAACATTTACATGTTGGTCAGTGGAAGTCGTATTAGTGTGCATGAATTATGCTGAAAGTTAACATTATTAAAAGGGAGCAAGAATCATCACCTAGTAAAAATTTCATGTTCCATACCTTTGTATCTTTTGACAAGCCATATAACTTCTCTAAACTTCACCTTATTCATCTGTAAAATAGTAGGAATAATATCTACTTTATACAGAAAGGATCTTCTGTCTTATTTTGGCCAGATCGTCAAAAACTGATGACCCAAAGATATCTCTGGTTAGAGACACCGTATTAAAAGAAGAACTCCCACATCCCCTTTTATGTATTCCTACCTCAGGTCCTTGGATGTGTCTCTTCTAGTCCAAAGGCAATGGTAGAATCTACTAGTTAAGACAGGGCTGCGGAGGAACCTTTCTTTCTGCTGGCTCCTCGTAACTGGGTCTTTGAATGGACCCAGAGATGCTCCCGGGATCTGTTCATTTCCCTCTCTTTGCAAGCATAGCTAAGTGTGTGGATCCCAAGGTTTATTCTTAGGTAGAAGCATGAAGGGTCATTTAGGGCTCAAGCCTAGGCCACATGCATCAGTTTGGCTTTTATTCAAGCTTTGTTCACATTCTCAGAAACTTGTATGACTCTTACTAAAATCATTCCTTCATTCTCAGTTTGCTATTTTTCAAAAAATATACTTAAATTTCACACTACTCCACTAGGAACTCTACTGGAAGGAGAGGTGATTCAGGCATTCCTGGACCTCTGGTTATAACTCCCTAATAATAACCTCCAAATAACTGCCATAAACCCTAATACCTGCTTTGCAGTATTTTGAGAATCAGAAGGTACCCAATCAACTTTAGTTGCCTTCCTCTTTTATAAGTCAACTTTTAGATATTTGTTACCCAAAAGGGAAAATTTATAAACTTTTATATACGAGGTATAACTTGGGAGCCAAATATAAAAATTCTATTCTCATGCAATTGTTGTTAGTTTAGTAGGTATCTAAACTAGCAATAAAGATGTAGCTGATTTCAGGTTGTAATAATAGCTAGAAAGGACACAGGCATAATGTTACACAGTGAGTTTTTAATTTTCAGTAAAATTCTTATTGATTAATTCAAACATATTGAGCCCTATGGCACACTGCAGTTTGCATGGTAGGAACAGGAAGAACATAAACTGTACACTCAATGAGTTTATTGTCTAGCAGGTGGGTCAGAGGCTGGGGAGGATGGTGAGTTATGGCATAGTTGGGTACGCCAATGCCCAAAATGTGATGCTTTCTAAGATAGTGGTAAATAGGAGATGCTATGTAAACACCAAGGAGAAGTGTCTAACTTCAGAAAGAGTGCCAGGAAGGGTTTCCAGGAATAGCCTTCTATTTTTCCCTTACTCTAGATTGACACCCACAGGCACCCTCTCCTCAGCACACAGAGCCCCCTCATATCTATTCCTTACATGAAACTAGCACAGACATTCTCAAATGTAATGTCCATCTCCCACACTGAAGACATTCCTTGACAACTCCCTATCCCAAGTTGCCTAAAGGTCCTCACTATGATGTAAGATCCCTTTATGACCTGATCTTTGCTCACTTCCCAGTTTCACTTACGGTATTCCTCCCGTTCTTTATGGTCCCCTAATATCAAACTGCTTATATATTCCTCATGATGGTGCATACGCTGTTTGTTCCTGGGATTCCCTTATCACCATTGTTTGCTTGGGAAATTTAGACATATATTTCCAAACTCTACTCATGTATTTTCCTCTCTAGGTGGTCTTTTCTTACCAATTATCTTCCATTCCAAGCTGCTATCATCACATAGACAAAGTCACTCCCTGCTCTAATTATCTCTGTGCTTTTTCATTCCTTATCTGTTGGGAAATATGTCTGTCTACAAGTACCTCTCTTCTACCAGACTTTGAGCTACTTGAGGGCAGTGCTATCTACTCCATCCCTTGTAAAATGCATGGCACATCCAGCTATTTTCCAGGGATGTGGATGAGAATGCCACTGCAAGAGATTATGCCATGAAACGGTAATGGAGGTAACACACAGAATTAAGTGTGGGACTGGAAAACAAGTTGGGTCCTATTACATGATAAGGTGAAGAAGAGGGTTGACTATAAGGATGTCAATTGAAATCTGGTCTTGGAAATGGGGACGTTATTGGTCTAAGTTCTTCTGGTCCTGAGTTTTTTCCACAATAGGCTAGAAATTTTGGTGTCACATAATATTGTTAGGCCTGATCCTCACCAGTCAAAATGAAATGGTTATTAGAAAGATTATCTGGGAAATTTAGGTGATAAAAATGGAACTCTTGATCACAGAGGATTGTTAGGGCAATGAAAATGGTCTACATCATGTTATAATGATGGGTACATGTCATTATACATTGGTCCAAACCCATACCGTGTACAACATTAAGAGCAAGCTCTAATGTAAACTAGGGATGTGTCAATGTAGGTACGTTAATTATAACAAATGTACCACTCTGGTGTGGGGAGTTGACAATGTGTCAGGGCAAGGGGCATATGAGAACTCTCTAGACCCTCCCTTCAATTTTGCTGTGAACCTAAAGCTGCTGTAAAAAACAATAAAGTCCTTAAAAAACTGTTTATCATTTCGGTTAATAAAATCAGACCTGGCTCTTAGTTTTTCTTAAAAACCTTCGTAAAAGTAGTTCTCTCACTTTTGTTATTCTTGTTGTTTGGTGGTTCATTGTTATTCATATTATGCAGAGTGTTTATTATTATAAGTAAGGGACTGATCTGCCTATGTGGCTTCCAGAATTAAGTGTTATTTCTTTTTAATCTTTTTCACATGTATTACTGCTCAGTTACTATTCCGTTAATTTCAGGGAGGCAGAAGCTCAAGCCCATAAACCGTGGTATTAAAGTCTAAATTTCAATTGTACTAATTTCGTAGGCTGTTTAAATTACGTGTTGAAATTTTTTGCAAAACTTCATACAGTTCCTGCAATTTCTCAAACTGACATGCTAGACCTTCTGCTGAAAGGTAGAAATGAGTATTTGAAGAGTATTCAGTGACATTTCAAACTCTTTAGTAATATGAAATTACAAATATGAAAGCTTAAGCAGCTAATTTTGATGTTCAACCCAAAATAGAATGATTGATTTCTATATGCAAATTCTATCTTTGGAGCTCAGTTGAAATCCACACTTTTGTATTCCAGGGAAACTCCTCAGAAACTTAATTTACAGGAAAAGATGGTTTCCTTTGAGGGAAACATTTCTTATAGAGACCTCTTCACTCAAGTGCAACTGAGTGAAACATGAAGCTTTGGCCACTTGAGAATGTGGTCTGAAAATATCGTTTTTTGGGGGGTATTTATGTCAAAACTTTTTAAAAACAAAAATTAACATAAAGCACCCCAGTATTTTGAGTAAAAAGAAAAATTGCATGGAGGTGACATAGAGCTATTCCCTATAATAGAAGGTTTGATAAATGCCCGGCTGGTTCCATTTGTATAAATGCTCTGAAATGGTTTATGTTCTCACATCAGTTCAGTCATTTAAATGCCGGAGTCTAGTTCTCATAGTTGAGCCCGTATGAATCTGGAATCAGGCAACTAATCATTTGTATTGCCCTGAGCTGCAATAGTAGGAACAGCAGCATATAAACCAGAGGAAACAGCTTCATTTACAATTACAAAAGCAAGGGCTTTCACAGAACAAAAAGCAGTTTTACTGTAGCAATTCCATTTTCTAGAAGCCGTCTTCTTTATTGAAGAAATAGGCAAAAGCATTGAAAATTATTTTTGTGCATGTGTATACTAATTTTGGGGTGGTTTTACATAGAAACTTGAAAGGAGAAGAAAATGTTTAATTATTTTCAGTATGATTTCATTTTCACTTCATAGCTGTCTAATTTGAGGGCAAACTGTTTACTTTGAGTAGAAAATAATGATCTAAAATATTAGCCATATTACTGCTGGACGCTACAATGTCATCGCTGCTGTATTCTTTCATATTAAGTGACGACGTTCACAGCAGGTCTTACTATGTTGCAAGATATGACCATAAAAGTATGAAGATGTTATAGATATGTGATTTCTGATTGTATTGTCTTTGGTATATTTGAAACTATGCAAACTTTCTATAGCAAAATAAGAATTTTAACATTGAATAAAAAGTGTACGCTGTATCAGCAATGTGGATAGAAGACATCATAATGATTTTCTTTTCTGACATCGCCATAATTTCAGTGGTGCATGTTTTTTAGGTCAATGATCATTCGATGATGACATCCATAATAAATTGGAAATAAAAGACAAAACAGCCTACCATGCCAGAGAGTCCCTTTGGAGAGGAAAAATATTAGACTACTTTGTTTTCGGATTTTTATTTTTTAACTTAGAAAAAATATTAAGGTAAAGTTGACTCTGTAGTCAGATTTTGACATCTGTTAACTGGTTTTATAGAATAGCTTTTAAAGCTGGCTTCAGAGATCATTATGTAACTATATACAAGAACCAATAATGTCAGCATGCCATAACAACAAGTCACTGTGGTTCGATTTCAAATACTGCTGTGCATTTAATAGCTTCCTGAATGCATTGTGTTTTTGTCCCAACAATATGATTGCATTTTGGGGCACAAATTAGCAGATTAGTATTGATAGTTCTTGCGTTCGATTAAAAAAATTGTGTATCTTGCTCTACATTTTCAACCAGAATTTTTCTTTTCCCTGGAAAGCTATCACATTCTTAGAACAAATAATGAGAAAATGGTTTTATTGTAGGGTCCTGTTCTCATGATATTTAGTTTATCATTATTTTTTCTCTGTTTCCCTGAGTCTTGAATGTCAGCCTGTATTCTCAAATGAAAGGATTACTGATTTGAGATTTCCAAACCGAATATGAAAAACAACCATTTAAATGAAGTAAGAATAAATACCTTTGGTATTTCAAATGTATTTTGATCTCATATTATTTTCTTATGCACAAGTAGTAAGGAATACTATTTATCTTGCCAGTAAAGATGCGTTCCATTGTGATAGGAAATGATGTATTTCCAGACATAAAACTAATGATGCTCTTTTTATGGATCTAGTATCTTAGCATCATAGAGGATGTTCATCAAACTTTGGTTACGACTTGTGTTCACCAAACCCCAAGCTCACACGTACAAAAAGTAGTTGAGAAGTCACGATATGTCATGAGAATGTAAAATTCAATTTTATCCATGTAAAAAGCCCTCAGGCAATATTTGCTGGATGAGAAAAATACAGACAGCATTTTTTTTATTCTGCTGGGGTGGTGCATCCGAATATGATAATACGCTCTAACCTGCTCCATATATTACAAGTACAGCCATAAGAACACTCGAGATCTCCAAAGTTCACCTCCGAAGGAACACTAAGGCCAAACACTCCTTAGATTTTTATTTCACTACATTAGCAAAAATGTCCCAGAGGAATGTAAAGGCTGCCCCTTATTTTGCATTTCCAATTGTCGTATAGAGACATATAAGATAGGATATGGGCGACTTGATCCAAGGTACATATGGATTACAAATAAATAGGAAAGACTTCATTCTTGTCGGGTCCCGTTCACTCTTAAAGTGTCTTCTCTATTACATTTACCTTCTCTTAACCATGCAAAAGCTATAGTGTTTCAAAGCTGCAGATTAGTGATGGTGGCAGCTTATTTCTTTTGGTTATCTGCAGCACCATCTTAGTGTCTCGAGGCATAAAAGAATATTATCTGTGTGACAGTTATGGCTGGAGCCATCTATACCGTTCATGGTATCAGCTCTCAAAGTGCTCAGAATAGAAATCATTCAGTTTAAGACATTAAAACTTAAAATCACGAAGTGCTGCAAGTTACCACTAAGGTTATGCAAAATTTTCAGTGAATCTGTTATGTGGGAAAGCATCTAAGTGGTTGGGATGTTTTTCTGATGGGGCTTATTCATGTAGATTTGCTAATCTGTTGTAGGGGTGTTGACCGCAGCAAGGCAACCTATAAATCTGCTTTGTTTCTTTACTTAATTTTCATCACAAATAACGTGCCTCTGATTGCGTGAAATCGTCAGGAGTGTCTTCAATTACTACTGCATAATACCTTCCTTCCTTCTGACTCTGGGGGCGGGGATGTGGAGAAAAGAGGTGGGGTGAGTGGCGAGGAGCAAACGCATGGCTAGTTAAGTATTACAAATGTCAGGTTACAGAGAAAGTGTATATATTCATAGGAGATAATTTCAAAGCTGGAGTTGTGATTGCAATAATGGCTCGTTCATATCTGCATTTCATTTAAATGCACTGTTTTGACTCACTGAACATTTGTCAGACAGTACAGCTAAACTTTTTCACATGACCACTGAGGTAATGACAGCATTACATTACCAGGAAACGGCATGACTTGCTGATACTTCCATTTTCCACAGCAGCTTATGAAATAATCAAAATGTGTGCATGAAATGGCGGCCTGCTCTGAATTTATTTTAATACAGATGGGCTTATGCCGAGAGAAGAAAAGTGTTGGACCTCCGACACAAGAGACAATGACTTTGCACAAAGCTGAATTTTACTAGCACAGAAGATGGATATATGAGTATTAGACTTTTCATAGCTATAGGAAGGATAATCTTTCAATCAGATTAATGAGAAAATATATTGCATGGGCCCTACAGCACTTTTTGCTTTCCAGGCTAATGCGTGATTTAAATCCCCAAAGTACATTTTCAGCATTACAATATCCGTTGATAATAATGTCGCTTGCACAAAGACAGATAAAAATAAAACAGTCCCCCTTGATTTCCCATTTTAGATTTGAAGTATATTTTCTGTTCTTTGCTGGCAATGAAGTGAATTCTATTGAGAAGAGTCACATTTAATAAGACAAAGAGAATTTTCTAATTATGCTACCTGTCAAGATTGGAATCTATGGGATTGCAACTGCAATTGAAGAAACGGAGGAAGCAATTGCATACAGTCCCGTTTACTTTGGTGTATGATTACTATTTGCACTTAGATATTGCTAAATGTAAATCAAGCAAAGACACAGAAGTACGGCTTGAGGTAAACACCAAAAGGCAGCTTTCCGAATGGATCCCACCATTCCCATTTCAATTTCAGTAACCAGTTTCCTGAGATTTTCTAATTCTTCTATTGAAAACAACATAAACCACTGGAAATGTTTAACAAAGGGCAAAATTGCATGCTGTGTTACACAACCAGCTAATGTGAAAACTTGCAAAGCCCAACACACTGATGCAATAAATATACGTAATTATGCACCATAAATATCTACTAAAAGGAAGTGACTTTCGGGAGAAATGCATGCTAGGGAAAATAGATACAATGACTCTAGAATACACTTATACATTTTGTTATTTTTACTTTTACTTAATTTATATTATAACAGTGCAGACATTAAAGAAAATCTCAGTACTATTCAAATGCTTCCCTGGAAGTTATCACATGCTATTCTGTGTGACCTCTGGGGAACAGTTCCCTGTGCCCCATCAAACATTACTCTTTTTTCTTTTTCAGCATTACAATTGTTGAAACACTATAGCACATTAGACAAGGAAAATAAATATTGTACTTTCAATGGCTTCCTCATATGCTATGTACACACAAACTGGCACACAATCAGTTATTATAAATACTATCGTCTCCTAAAAATAATTCTGCTAGTACTCAGATGAGAATAATTATAATAAATAGGAATGTACCAAAATCACATTTTCAGAGATGCAATGAAAAGAGAAAAAATAGTTAAGGAAAATATGTAACAGCTGCAAGCTTATGATTAGAAATTTAGTTTTAAAAATCTAACCTTTAATCTCCAAGAGAATAAATGATAGACTCCATTAGGTTCTGCAAATACTTTGGCAGGGTATTCAAATATTCTTGACTTTGCATAAATTTCAAGTAGGTGTTTCTAACTACTTAAGCCATATTTTTGGTTTTGCTATCCATTTTGTGACCATGTGGAGAGAATAGGATATTCTCAAAGCATTAAAGCATTAATTTAAAAATTAAACTCTGCAGATGATTTTTCAAATAAGCTATTAGATACTTTCAAAGGAAGTCCATCAATTATCACAACACCACTGCCTTATTTTTTTTAATATGAAAACAGTAGAATTAATATATGATTTAAAATTTACTTTACGGATCAAAGTTCTGAACATATAAAGTTAGGGAATTGCTCCATTCTATATGCCTTATTCCACAGTCTAATACTCGTGTGTTAGAGGCTGAACTGTGTCCCCCCAAATTCATATGCTGAAATCCTAACCTCTAGTATCTCAGAATGTGAGTGTTTTTGGAGATAGAATCTTTAAAGAAGTAATGAATTGAAGTCATTAGGATGGACCCTACTCCAATATGATTGTTGTCCTTCTAAGAAGAGATTAGGATGTAGAAATGTAGAGAGGGAAGACCATGTGAAGAAACAGGCAAGAGATGACCACCCATAAGCGAAGGAGAGAGGCCACAGAAAAAACTAATTCTGCCAACATCTTGATCCTGGACTTCTAGCTTCATGGATTGTGAGAAAACAAATTTCAGTGGCTTAAGCCATCCAGTCTGTAGTAGTTTGTTATGGCAGCCGTAGCAAACTATTGCACAACACAGCAACATGAAACTTTGAGATGCAGAAGATTCAAGCCTCTTTTTAATGTTAACACATCTACCTCTGAATTTTTCAATAAATGTTGATAATAGGATTCCATATCAGGCTACTTACAAGGCCTGAGTCAAAGTCCTGTTTTTCTGTTCACGAGAACTAAATTCTTAGCAAATTTATGGAATCACGCGTTCACAAACTGAATCAGATTAGTGGAAATTCTATGTATGGTCCAAATCTTCTAGGTATATTTGTACACACTGACTTACATATTATTTTGACCATGTCATTTACAATGTGATTAGTTGGATATTAATAAATATTCACTTCACATATTGCTAAACGAATAAAGCTGTATCTACACATGTAATGACGGGATTTTTGTGGATTAATGTAATTTTGTCCACCTTGAGTTTGATAGCTAATACAAATTAAGAAAGTAATTTGAACTAACTATAGGCTACAATCTGAGTGGCTGAATAATAGTTAACACTAAAAGTAACAGTAGCTGTCACGTATTAAGACCTAATTTGTTCCAGGCACTGAACTAAGCATAAACACATATTGCTTCATTTAATTCTCACAATCTTATGACTTAAATGTCTTATCCACATTTTAAATAAAAATAAATTGAGACTTTGTGAAACTCAGTCACTTGCCTAAAATCACATAGCTAGTAAATATCAGTGCCTGGATTCAAATCTGCAATGGTACAATAAAAGAGGCAGGCTCCTAAAAAGAGTCTCTTAGTGAAGAAATAAAAACGATGTCTTGTCAATTCCTCTTACAGTTCTTCATGGGGACCAAATTTAAGAAAAATCCTCTTCCTCCTAAATTTATTAACTTAAATAAAGTTAAAAGAGCAGGCAAGTAGAAAGCAATATCATAGCAAATGCATTTCAGGTATGTAAAACTTGAAGATGATAGGCAGCAACTATTTACCCAGAAGATAAGAAAATCATTTACTGTAGATATTATTGACTAGTAGTTTAGAAAGATGCAGTCTATTAGGAATACCCTAACAAAAGTATTATTCCTTGGATTTCTTAGAGGCTCAGTGACAAATGGGGTTACTTATCTATTCTTCTGTCCTGAGTGCTCCTACTTAGTGGAATTAATGAATTTATCCTATCCTTGGACTGGGGGTTTGGGTAAATTTCTATTTTCAGAATAAAATTTCCAGCAGGGTCTTCTGCTATATTTTATAAGACAATCAGAAGTTGTGAAATAGAGAATATATTTGAATCAGATACAAATTTATTTTATTGAAAGCAAAAGAAAGTATAACTAAAGATGGTTGAAATCATTATTTATTTATCTTACTTTGCAAGAAGCTCCAATGTAGACAGCCCCTCGAGGTGCAGCTGCTGAAGGACCCAGGGTCAATGATCCAGGCTATATTAGCTTTCTGCACCATCACTGGTGGAATATGGACATATGTTAATTCTTGTCACCTCATGATTGTAAGATGGTTATCACACTCTAGGCATCAAGTCCTATCTGAAAAACAAACAAACAAAACACAGCAAAAAAAACCATGAAGCAAAGGTTGAAAAACCCTAAAGTATGTCTTTACTTTTAAAAAGTTTTCCCATAAGAGTCACTCTATGAATTTTGTTTAGAGTTCATTGTACATGTCTAACTGTAAGACAATGGATTGGTGTAGGGGAGTCTGAGAAAGTGAATGTTTTCACCTTCCAGTTTTCATAATAGACAGAATCAAGAAGAAAAGGAATATGACTTTCTTATGGGTAACTAAGCCGAGTCTTTCTCAATTAGTTTACAAAAATATTAAGCTTTTAACTACTCCACTGAAGATAAATCCCCTATGTCTTTCCTTAATAGCAAAGCAAAAATAGTGTTTGTATTTGCCTTCAGGAAAATAATGGGGGAGAAAAATGAGGAGCTAAAAATTTATCTTGCTAGGAATAGTCACCCAGCGCTCAGAGATTTTCAGAGTAGGCAAAAGCAGAAAATTAAGCCAATTCACTGGAACCTGATGAGAACAACAACAACAAAAAAAATGGCACTGCATAGGAAGCAAACCTGGGTCTAAGAAATAAAATAGAGATGATTCATGGAAAAGTTTGACTTATAGACCATACACAATAAATATTTGCTGGATGGATAGGTGAATGAAATATGAGGCTTCCTTGAGAGATTTAAAACCTATTCTTTGGCTAATTGTAGTTAGAAATAATTTGCTTTAATCTTATGTATCTTAAATTTTTCACCTGCAAAATGTGGTATATAATGTAATTCTTGAAAGGCCTTTAAAGTCTTTAAAAGAAACATATTATTGATGGTATTGATACTGAGATTAAATAATTTTAAGTTAAAAAATTGGGATTTTTCAGACTATTAAGAATATGATTCAAAATTGATTTCATCTGGTCTATAAAGGAAATTTCTTATTAATTCTAAACCTTTAAACTTCTGAAAAATTTTAGGAAAACTTTCTTTTAAAAATCTGTTTATTTAGCCAGCAAAAAAGAAAAATAATTGGTAAATCTTGCTTCTACTCATGAAGAAATGTTGTTGGGTAATTTGCTTTTGCTTGGCTAAGAATGAAGAAAAAAATGAGATCAACCTTATCTTAATGCTCATTTTCTGACTAAAGACAATTTCTCAAGTAGGGGCCAGGACTGCATTAAAAACCAAGAGTTTGAACTCTCACTGAATTAAGGAAGCAACATTATAAAATTCACAGCATCTAGCACCCATTCAAAATTTACTAAATATGTAAGAAGCAGAAAAATGTAAAACATATCCAGAATAAGCAGTCATTAGAAGCAGACAGAAAAATAACAGATGATAGAAGTAGCAGATAGGAACTTTAAAACAACTATTATAAATACACTCCAGGACTAAAACAAAAATATAGACATAATGAGAAGAGAAATATAAAACATGAAAAAGAACTAAATAGGGTTCCAGAGATAAAAATATCTGGAAATAAAAATTTAACTTTTTGGAATCGAAAACAGACAAAACACTAAAAGAAAACAGTGAACTTGAAGACATTGGAATAGAAATTATAGAAAATGTAGCATAGAGAGAAAAGAGAATCAAAATTAACAGTAGTCTAATGCATGTGTAATTAGAGTTCCAGAAAGAGACAAAGGAGAGATAAAAAAAATTCCAAGAATCAACAGTGGAAAGATTTTTAAACTTAATAACTATAAATACAAGATGTCCAAGTAACCTCAAATAGAATAAACACAAAGAAAACTAGTTGTTGAAAAGAAATGAAAAAAATCTGTAAAACATCCATGAAAATATGCACAAGAACTAATTTCAGAAGTTCACAGAGTTCTTTTCAGAAACTACACAACGGAAAATCAATGAAAGATTATCTTTACAGAGTTGAAAGAAAATTTGATAATTTAGAATTCTATAGCTCGAAAAAATCTATCAAAAAAGATGATTCAAAGGACTGTTCTATGAACAAAGATGACAAAATCTATTGCCAGTGGGTGTACACTGCAAGAAGTGTTAAAGGAAGTTCTTCACATTGCAGGAAAAAAGATACTGAATAGAAACTAGGATCTACCAAAGATTGATAAATACTAGAAATTATTAATGCAATGGAAAAGGATTAAAAAAAAGAGAATGGAATGGAGATGGAAAGATACTGTTGTAATATTTCTACAGTATACATGAAATGATGTAATGTTATTTGAAAATCAACTGCTATAAAGATATCTGTTGTAATCTATTGAGCAACCACAAAAAGAATAAACAGAGATATAGCTAATAATTCAAAAGCAGTGATTAAATAGAAACACTAAATAAAAACTTAATTCAAAAGAAGTATAATTAGAGGAAAAGAACAACAAAGAACACGTGGGGCCAATCAAAACCAAATTTATTTAACAAATCTCAACTAACGGGAAGACATCCTGTGTTTATTAAGTTTAAAAAACTTAATATTGTTAAGATGGCAATAATACCCAAAGTAATCTACAGATTCAATGCAATGCCTATCAAAATTCTAATGGCTTTTTTTTTTTGTAGAAATGGAAAAGCTGATCCTCAAACTCATGTGGAAATGCAAGGGTTCCCAAATAAACAAAACAATATATAAAGAGAACAAAGTCGAAGCACTCACACTCCCCAATTTCAAAACTTACTGTAAAACTACAGTAATCAAAACAGTGGAGATGAACATATAGACAATGCAACTGATACGAGATTATAAAGCTAAACCTATGCATATAAGGTCAACTACTTTTTCAGCAAGGTTGCCAAGAATATTCAATGGGAAAAAGAATAATCTCTTCAACAAATGGTGTGGGGACAACTGGATATCCACGAGCAAAAATAAAGTTGGACCCTCTAACTCACACTATATATAAAAATTAACTCAACGTGGATCAACAAACTCAATATAAGAGCTAAAACCATGAAATTCTTAGAAGAAAACACAAGGGGAAATCTTAATGGTCTTAGATTTGGCAAATAATTCTTAGATATGAAGTCAAAAGCATAGACAACAAAAGGAAAAATATATAAATTGGACTTCATCAAAACTGAAAACTTTTGTGCATGATAGAACATTATTAAGAAAGTGAAAAAACAACTCACGGAATGGCAGAAAACATTTGCAAATCATGTATTTGATAAAGACCTATTATCCAGGATATATGAAGAATTCTCACAATTCAATGACAAACGCCCAATTAAAAAATGTGTAGAATTGAATAGACGTTTCTGCAAAGAAGATAAACAAATAGCCCAAAAGCACATGAAAAGATGCCCAACATCCCTAGTCTTTAGGGAAATGGGAAGAAAACCCCACTGAGATACTTCTTTATACCTGTTAGTATGGCTATAAAAAAAAAAGGAAAGGGAGAATAAGCGTTAGCGAAGATGTAAAGAAACTGGAACGCTCATATATTGCTGATGGGAAGGAGGTAAAATGTTTCGGTCACTGAGGAAAACTGGCAGCTTCTCAAAAAGTTAAAGGTAGAATCACCATATGAACCCACAGCAATCCCACTCTGAAGTGTATACTCCAAAGAATTGAAACTTGGTGCGCATACAAGTACAAGTACGTGCATATTGGTAGCAGCACTATTGCTGATATACATGAGGTGGAAACAGCCCAAATGTCAATGAATGAATGAATAAAAATATTGTGGGACATACATATAATAGGATATTATTCCAACATAAAAGGAATGAAGTTTGGATCTATGCTACAAGTAGATGAACTTCAAAAGCCTTGTGGTACATCAGAGAAGCCAGACACAAAAGTTTACATATTGTATTATTCCATTTATTTGAACTCTTCAAGATAGGCAAATCCATTGAGACAGAAGATAGACTGGTGGCTGCCAAGGGCTGGGGAGGGGGATGGCAGGTTGGGGAGCGACTGCTTAATGGACATGAAATTTCTTTTTGGGGTAATAAAAATGTTTTGGAACTAGAGGTAGTGATTCCACGACATTGTGAATGCACTAAATGCCCCTAATTGTTCACTTTAATGTGATTACTTTTATGTTATGTGAAAATCACATTATTAAAAAAATTTTATAAAGATAGATTTTAAAAAAAGTGCAGTGATAATCACATTAATACAGTCTAAACAAATAAATTAAATAGCTGATATTGCTAGACTAGATAAAAAAGCAAGACCCTACTGTATGGACACTGTCCACAAAAAAATTACTTTAAATACAAAGGCACGGATATGTTAACAGCAAAGGATGAAAAAAGTATCATATGTGAACAAAAATCATATGATTAAGTAGTTGTGTTAATATCAGATAAAGTAGCCTTCAGGACAAGGAATATTACCAAAGATAAAGAGAGTCATTTCAAAACGATAAAGGATCTATTCACTAAGATAATGTAATAATCCTAAATGTGTATGTGGTTAATCACAGATTTTCAAAAACTTAGAAACAAATAGTAAATAGACAAATACACAATTATAATTGCAGTTTCCAACACGTCTCTCTTTCAATAATTGCTGGAAAAGGTAGACAGAACCGTAATAAGGATAGAGAAAACTGGAAAAAACATTATCAACTCACTTTCCTGGATGTTAAATGGAGGTCACCTTGCTGAAAAATGATGGAATATTCAGTCTTTTCAGTGCAAATGAAAGATTCACTAGCATAAGTCACATCCTGGACCATAAACAAGCCTCAATAAATTTAATATGAACGAAATTATGCAAAGTTGTTAGCTGACCACTATGGAATTAAGTGAAAAATCACTAACAGAAAACATCTGTAAAATCTTCAAATACTTGGAAATTAGCACACAACTTTTAAATAAGCGATGGAACAAAGGAAAAACACAAAGCCGTTAGGAAATATTGTGTACTTACTGCCAATTAAAACATTACACATCCAAAATTGTAGAATGCAGGTAAAGAACTGTGTGAAGGGAAATTTATACCTTTGAGTGCTTATATTTCCAAAGAAGAAAGGTCTGAGATCAGTGATCTGAGCTTCCACCTTAAAAATCTAGAAAAATAAGAGCAAGTTAAACATAAGGTAAGTCGAAAGAAATAATAAATACAAGGTAGAAATAACTACAGTAGAGGAAAATCAATCAAACTAAGAGATGGTTATTTGAGAAGATCAAAAATTATTAAGCCTATATCTAGACTACTTAAGAAGCAAATAGAGAAGGTACAAGCTAGCAAAATCAAATATAAAATAAGGGCCTTATGATAGACCATTAGAAAGATCATAAACGAATATGTCAAACACCTTTATAACAATAAATTTAATAACTCATATGAAATGGACTTTTTTAAAGTCCAAAAATTACTCAAATAAATTAAAAACAAAAAACAGTAAGATCCAAATAAGTAAAGGGCATAAAAACAATTCATAAGTTGCAAATGATATACTTTTTTTAAAGGTTCATCTAAAAGATAGGGGAAGAAATATAAATTTAAGTGAAAATAAATTGTCAAAGTATTTAATACCCAAATGCTTACAAGGACTTAATAGTTAGGTCCTCATTCATAAGTGGGAGTAAAATTTAGTACAATAATTTTGAAAAACAGTTTATTCATTTGTTTATTAAGAAAAATTTATTAAAAGCCTTAAAAATGCACACTCAAATATATTTTACATCTTGATATAAAAGATGATAATGTTGAATGTACAATAGCATTTTTTGCACATTTTATCCAAAAATCTCCTTATTCTGAAATAAACTCTGGAAAAATGTCAATTATTAAACATAGACTAATAGGAAGATTACAACTGATATCCATATAAGAGTGACTATGTATGATATATGTTTTATAAAAGGTATACATTCTAGAAGAAAAATCTAATCTATTTCATTGTCTTAATGTCACCCAAGTGTAAAATAAGATTGCAAATATCTTCATGCCAAGAAGAATAATATTGCAATAGACTTATTCCCATTCATAAGATTTGATATTTTTTAATTATTTCAATTTTTATTTTTTGCTGAAGAAGATTAGCCCCGAGTTAACATCTGTACCAATCTTCCTTTTTGTTATACGTGGGTCACGACTACAGCATGGCTGACGAGTGGTATAGGTCTGTGCCCAGGATCTGAATCCCCGAACCCAGGCTTCCAAAGCAGAGCATGCCGAACTGAACCACTTGGCCGCAGGGCTGGCCCCAAGATTTGATATTTTGATCTTATTCCTAAACTAAAATTATGTCTGGATAAATTTCTACATAAATCTTCTAATTTCTCCTTTTTATAAGAATGCTTAAGGAGGTTTTGCTACTGTGGATACAAAAATGCCTTATGCCTCTCATTAGATTCAATTCAGAACAGGAAAAAGAAATCCCTTTTGATTCCTGAACTTTTGAACTTACGCGTGCATGATGTTGATCAGTTATGAAAACTCATCAGACGTTTTCAGATCAGTTGGGGAAATATCTGGCAGTGTGACTGCTGTATCACATGTTAAAGTTATGTTTAGCTTTATAAGAAGCTGTCAAACTGTCTTCCAATGTGACTGCGCCATTTTGCATTCCTACCAGCAATTCCCACCTGTTGTTCTGCATTATCACCAGCAATTGATATTGTCAGTTTTTTGAAAGTTTTAGCCATTTTAATAGATACGTTTATCTATTAAACTCTTGTTTTTAATTTTAACTCATTGTTTTAATTTTCAATTCTCTGAAGAAAAATTGTGTTTTACATCTCTGTATATGATTATTTGCCATTTGTGTGTTCTTTGTTGAAGTGTCTATTTAGATCTTTTGCCTGTTGTAGGGGCACTAGCCTATGTGCCCTTTAAACCATGTGTCCTTGTGGCTCCTTCTCTGGGTTGCACATCAACATTAGTGTTGATAACAGGCCTGGGGTTGGTCAACCCAGCTGTTTTCTCATGGGAGAGATAGCACAGAGATCCTCGTGGTCTGAGGGAATACAGGGGCCCTCTGGTGAGAGGCTCTGGTCCTTGGAATACAGGTCATACAGGGACAGTCCCCCTTGGCAAGCATGCGGCCTTTGTTCCTCTGCCTACTTAAGCCAGCTTCTCTCAGGGGGCAATAGTGGGTGCATGTTTCCATCCAGCCAGCTGCCACTGGACTTTCCCTGTAAGTAACCCCCTCAGTAAACCCATATGTCTCATTCCCTGCCTCCAGGTCTTTTCTTTGGTCTCTGAGCAACCTGTCCTACACTGCTGACCTAGCTGGGCTTGTGGTGGAACATGCATTTTTTAATTAGGTTGTTTTACTTATTGTTGAGTTTAAGTGTTCTTTGTATTTTTTGAATGCAAGTCATCTATCACACAAGTGATTTGCAAATATTTTCTCCTAGTCTGTGGCTTGTCTGTTGTCTCTTGACAGTGCCTTTCACAAAGCAGAAGATTTAATTTTACTAAAGCCCAACATCCATTTTTCCTTTCATGGATCATGCATTGGGTCTTGTATTTTGTCATTTTATTACCAAAACTAAGGTCATCTAGATGTTTTCCTATGTTTTCTTCTGGAAGCTTTATAGTTTTGTATTTTATATTTAGGTCCATGATCCATTTTGAGTTAACCCTTTTGAAACATTTAAGGTCTTTGTCTAACTTTTTTTTAATTTACATACGGAAACCCAATTGTTCCAGCACCATTTCTTAAAAATGCTATTTTTTCTCTATTGAATTGCTTTTCCTTTTTTGTCAAAGATCAGTTGGCTCTATTTGTGTGGCTCTATTTCTGGGCTATTTTGTTCCATTAATCTCTGTGTTTATTCTTTGCCAATGTCACATTGTCTTGATTACTGTGGCTTGTTGTAAGTGTTGCTAATGGTAATGTGAGTCTTTCTTCATCAGTAATATGTTGGCTATTCTATGTCTTTTGCTTTTCCATGTAAACTTCAGATATTTGCTGATAACTGCAAAGTTACTTGTTGAGATTTTCATTGGAGTTGCATTGAATCTGTAGGTCAAATTGGAAAGAATTGATATTTTATCATTATCGAGGCTTCTAATGCATGTTTATGGATTGATACAGAATATCACTCCATTTATTTGGAGATTCTTTATTTCCTGATTTTTTTAGTTTTCCACATATAGATTCCATACACATTTTACAGACAATTATTTCTTTTTCTTTGCTATTGTTAATGGTATTTTTTTTAAATATCCAATTCCAATTGTTCAGTAATGGTATGTGGGAAAGTAATTGGCTTTTGTATATTAACCTAGTATCCTGCAACCTTGATGTACTTGCTTATTAGTTCCAGCACTTTTTTTTTTGTCAATTCCTTAGGATCTGTACATAGACAAACATTTCATCTGTAAATAAAAATATTTTTGTTTCTTTCTTTCCAGCCAATTACCTTTAATTTCCTTTTCTTATCTTATTTCACTAGCTAGAACTTTCAGTGCAATTTTGAACAAGAGTTGTAAGAAAGGACATTCATGTCTTCTTTCAAATTTAGGGGAAGGTGTCCAACTACTATTGAGGTAATGGCCCATCACTATTAATAATCCCTCACTATTAAGTATTATGTTAACTATAGGGTTCTTTTGTAGGTGTTCTTTATCAATTTAAGGAAGTTCCTGTTCTAGGTTTTCTGAGAGTTTTTATTATGAATTGTGGATTGTTGGATTGTGTAATGCTGTGTCTGCATCAATTGATAGGATTGTACGACTTTTCTTCTTTAGCCTGTTGAGATGTTGGATTATATTGATTGATTGTCAAATGTTTAACTAGGCTTGCATACTTGGAACAAATCCCCCTTAGTCATGGTGTATAATTCTTTTTATAGATTGTTGGATTTTGACCTACCATTTCCATTGGATATTAAATAATAGGAGTTAGGAAATGTCTGAGATCCCAAAGGATTCTTGATTAATGGTGTTTTCCACCTTTAGTTTATAAGTATGCCAGGTGACACACTGAGTTGCTATTCCTTTAAAAGTTCAAGAAGAAAGTTGGACAGGCTTCAAATAAATACACGAACATTAGAAATAGCTGGGAAAGAATTATATACATGAGAAGGCTTGACAAATGGTGATTGAAGAAGGTAGTAATGGGGAAATTGTTAGACACAAGGATCCGTATGATAAAAAAGAAAGAACTCTTGATGAGCAGATCAAAAATGAGAGTCTAGTTTGGGGGAAAAGTGTATCTGACTGGACGGGAAAACCTTCTCCCAACTCAATGCTTAAAACCAGCATGCCAAGCTCGCAATGTCTCCCCTAAGACTCACTTAGTCCTTCTCACATTTATTCTTTACAAAACTATATATTTAAGGAAGAGAATTATTTTTTATTATTCATAGAAAGTATATGAATGCTTTTATCAAATTCCTTGGGCAAGAGGAACTGCTTCTTTGCAGGTCTTGATTGGCATTTCTTTTCAGCAGTCTTCCCTTAGAGGAGGTAAAGACTTCTTATTTAAGAAAAGATGAGATGACACAAATAGAGCTATTCTAACTTATTTTCCCCATATCATTATTCCACAATTTACAAAATGGTCGTATTATGGTTCCTTCTTTCGCAAAGTTTTGGTGATGATCATGATGATGATCCTCATTTTCTAACTTCCCCCAGCCATCAATGCATCATATACTATCACAATTTGTAAACTGTGGTCCAATGTTTCATTTGTACGTAGACTTGAAAACTAAAATGCTTTATGTGGTTTTAACTTTGACATGTAAAGAGCTTAGAAATTGTCATTCTGTCCTTACAACAAGAAAAAACTGGAAATCGACAACTTTTCTAGCACTCATCAGAGAACTGAGGTTGCAGGGCAAACTATCACCAAATCTGGACATACAGGCAAACTCAGAGCCAGAGCCAAGAAAAGATTATCCACAGCGGAAGCCACTCACTGAAAACATAAATTGCTAGGAGCACTTAAATGGTAATTTTGATGAATTGCTGGAGACTGAATGCAGACTAGCATGAGAGTGAGAAAGTCCTTGGAGTTGCAGTCTTGGAGGGTCTCCATATTTTGGGGGTTTTACCATTTGGGAGCCATAGCTTTCAGGAACAAGGGGATCATTGTGAAAATCCAAGACCAATCTTCTTGTGGCTCTGACAGAGGAAGATGAAGAGTAATCATTGTAAAATGTGGCCTGCACATTCTCCATAATAAATGCCTACAGCTAAAATAAAAGCCTTTGCCAGAGATTTATCCTGCCTGCGGAAACATTGTTCCTTTCGCTCCAACTCTCTCTTGCTTCTTTGCTAATCTAAGGGAGATAAAAAGGAGACGACAAGAAAGAAACTCTAGTATAGTTCATGGTGCAGAGACAAAAGACCACTAAAATATTGTGGTTTGATCAGTAGATTAGACAAAAGTTCCCCTCTTCTATATAACCACCACAGAAACATGGCTCCAGTATGACAATGGTGGATCACATTTGAAAGAACTTCAAATTGCAAACTGTCTCAGAAGAGGAGTACTTGGAGAAGACAAGAAGAGAGACAGAAAGGACACTAGGAGAATTGAAGCCTTAGGAACCTACAGCTACAGCAAATATTAACACAGCCCAACTCCTAACCAGATTGAAATAAATCCTCACACTAACAGTTTATTTAACTCAGTTCCTAATATCCAATACAAAATGTCTAGGTTTTAACAAAAAATTCCAAGGCATGCAAAATACAATAGAAAAAAAAACCTGTTTTGATTTGCATTTCTCTAATAATTAGTGATATTGAACATCTTTTCTCATGTCCGTTGGTCATCTGTATATCTTCTTTGGAAAAATGTCTGTTCATATTCTCTGCTCATTGTTTGATTGGATTGTTTTGTGGGAGGTTTTTTTTTGTTGAGTTGTATGAGTTCTTTATATATTTTGGAGATCAACCCCTTGTTGGATAAATGTTTTGAAATATTTTCTCCCAGTTGGCGGGTTGTCTTTTCATTTTGTTCATGGTTTCCTTTGCTTTGAAGAAGCTTTTTAGTCTGATGTAATCCCATTTGTTAACTTTATCTTTTGTTTCCCTTGCCCAAGTAGACATGGTATTCAAAAAGATGTTGCTAAGACCAGTGTCAAAGAGTGTACTGCCTATATTTTCTTCTAGAAGTTTTATGGTTTCAGGTCTTACATTCAAGTCTTTAATATATTTTGAGTTAATTTTTGTGTGTGGTATAAGATAAGGGTCTAGGTTCATTCTTTTGCATGTGGCTGTCCAGTTTTCCCAACACCATTTATTAAAGAGACTTTCTTTTCTCCATTGTATGCTCTTGGCTCCTTTTAACTGTCCGTAGATGTGTGGATTTACTTCTGGGCTTTCAATTCTGTTCCATTGATCTGTTTATCTGTTTTGGTGCCAGTGTCATGCTGTTTTGATTACTACAGCTTTGTAGTATGTTTTGAAGTCAGGGATCGTGATGCCTCCAGCTTTGTTCTTTTTTCTCAGGATTGCTTTGGCTATTCAGGGTCTTTTGTTGTTCCATATAAATTTTTGGATTCTTTGTTTTATTTCTATGAAAAATGTCACTGGGATTCTGATTGGGATTGTGTTGAATCTGTAGATTGCTTTAGGTAGTATGGACATTTTAACTATGTTTATTCTTCCAACCCATGAACTTGGAATCTCTTTCCATTTCTTTATGTCTCCTTAAATTTATTTCCATAACGTCTTACAATTTTCAATGGACAGGTCTTTTACCCCTTTGGTTAAGTTTGTTCCTAGATATTTCATTCTTTTTGTTGGGATTATAAATGAGATTGCAGTCTTGATTGCTCTTTCTGCTAGTTCACTGTTAGTGTATAGAAATTCAACTTATTTTTAAAATTGATTTTGTACCCTGAAACCTTGCTGTATTTGTTCATTATTTCTAGTAGTTTTCTGGTGGATTACACTGGTCACAATGGTTATAATTACCTTTTTTATCCATTAAAAAAACTAAAATTGTTGGAGAGGATGTGGAGAAAAGGGAACCCTCATACATTGCTGGTGGGAATGCAAACTGGTGCAGCCACTCTGGAAAACAGTATAGAGATTTATCAAAAAATTAAAAATAGAAATACCATATGATCCAGCTATCCCACTACTGGGTATTTATCCAAAAAACTTGAAACCAATGATCTAAAGAGATTTATGCACTCCTATGTTCATTGCAGCATTATTCTCAATAGCCAAGATTTGGAAGCAACCCAAGTGCCCTTCTACAGATGAATGGATAAAGAAGATGTGGTGTATATATATATATATATATATATATATATATATACACACACAATGGAAAACTACTCAGCTATAAAAATAGATAAAATCATCCCATTTGCAATAACATAGATGGAACTTGAGGATAGGATGTTATTCGAAATAAGCCAGACAGAGAAAAACAAATACTGCACAATTTCACTTATATGTGGAAGATAACAAATACATGGATAAAGAGAACTGATTAGTGGTTACCAGAGGGGAAAGGGTTTAGGGGGTGGGCGAAAGAGGTAAAGGCGTACACATGTATGGTGATGGATAAAAATTAGACTAGTGGGGGTGAGCATGATGAAGTGTATTCAGAAATTGATAAATGGTAATGTACACCTGAAATTGCACAATGTTATAAACCATTATGATCTCAATAAAATTACTTGGAAAAAACCCAAAAAACAAAACAAAACAAAAAGCCACAGTCTAAGGAGACAAAACATTTCATAACAGGACTCAGATACAACACAGATGATAGAGTTCTCACAGAGTTTAAAATAATTATGATTAATATACTGAAGTGTCTAAGGAAAAACATAAAAAACACATTAGGACATAGTGGTGATGAAAGCAGACAGAAAAGGAAGTGTTTAAAATCAAAAACACTGCAACAAGAATAAAGGATACCTTTAACAGTCTCATCTATATACTAGACTCAAATGAAGAAAAATCAATGAACTTGAATACAGGTCAATGGAAACTTCGGAAGCTGAAATGTAATAAGAAAAAATAAAAAGAAAGAACAAAACAGAACAGAATACCCAAAAACCAGAGAATAATTTTGAATGGTGTAACATACGTGCAATCAAAAGAGATAAGAAGGGAGCAGAAGAAATATTTGAAGTAGTAATGACAGAGAACTCTCCAGATTTAATGGGAGACACACAAGCACACATCCATGAAGCTTAGGGATAATCTAGCAGGATAAATACCACAAATATTACACAAGACATATCATATTCAAACTGTGGAAAACCAATGACAAGGAGAAAATCTTGAAAGAAGTCAGAGGGAAAGAAAACCACCTGATCAACAGAGGAACAGGGTAAGAATTACTGTGAATTTCCTGCCAGAGACCATGGAAGCAACCAGAGAATGGACTGAATTATTTAAGTTATTAAATAGCAACATAAAATAAGTTATTAAGTAACATAAAATCATATATCCTGAAAAATTATTTTGAAAAGTGAAGGAAAAATAAAGACTTTCTCTGAGAACTGAAAACTAAGGCAATTCATTACCACCAGACGGTCCTCTCAAATATGTTAAAAGAAGTTCTTCAGGCAGAAGTAAAATGATATAGGTCAAAATTCAGATTTGCATAAATAAAGGAAGAGATGTGTATGTAATATTCTATTCAATAACAGAAAAATGGACATTCTTCTCAAGCTCACAGGGAGCATTCAACAAAATATACCACACTCTGGATTATAAAATATACCTAAGCAATTTAAAAGGATAGAAATCATGCAAAATATGTTCTCAGATCATAATGAAATTAGACATCAATAACAGAAAGATCATTTGGAAATTCCAAATTATTTGGAGATTAATCCACATACTTCTGAATACCACATGGATCAAGGAACAATTTTCAAGAGAAATTAAAATATTTCAATCTAAATGAAAATACAGCATGTCAAATTGTGTGTGATGCAGCAAAAGCCATGCATTGAGGGGAATTTATGCTAAGTGCATATATTAGAAGAGAAAAAAGATCTAAAAACCAGCAACCTAAGCTTCCCCATTAAGCAACTAAAGAAAGAAGAAAAATTTAAACCTAAAGCAAGCAGAAGAAAATAAATAATAAAAATTAGAGCAGAAATCAACCGTATTGAAAACATAAAAAAGAAATCAATAAAACCAAGATCTGGTTCTTTGAAATGATGAGGAAAATTTATAAACCTCTAGACAGGCTAAGAAAAAAAGAAAAGACCCAAATTACCAAAATCAGAAATGAAAGAAGATTCATCACTGCTGATCAAATCATCCCGTAAACATTAAAAGGATAATAAATAATTCAATTAAAAACTCATACTAGAATTGTTAAAATTAAAAAAAAATGCTAATGAGAATGTAGAATAGGAACTCTCATTCATTGCTAGTGGAAATTAAAAATGGCACATCCACTTTGGAAGACAGTTTGGCAACTTATCAACGGTAAAAAGAATTGATCAATCGAGCCACAAAAAGACATGGGTGAATCTTAAATACACAATGCTAAGTGAAAGAAGCCAATTTAAAAAGTCTATATACTGTATGATATTCTGCAAAAGGCAAAACTATAGAGATGGTAAAAATATCAGTGGTTGCTAGGACTTTAGGGGAAAAAGAAAGGGTTGAATAGGTGAAGCACAAATGAGATTTTTTTGGTAGTGAAACTATTTTTTTATGATGCTGTGGTGGTGAATACATGATACTATGCCTTTGTAAAAAAAACCATAGAACTTTCCAGCACAAAGAGTGAACCTTGGGCTGGCCCCATGGTGTAGTGGTTAAGTACACACCTTCCACTTTGACAGCCTGGGTTCATGGGTTTGGATCCAAGGTGTGGACCTGCACACTCATCAGCCATGTTGTGGCAGTGACCCACTTAGAGTAGAGGGAGATTGGCACAGATGTTAGCTCAGGGCTAATCTTTCTCAAGCAAAAAAGAAAAAAAAGAGGAAGATCGGCAACAGATGTTAGGTCAGGGTGAATCTTCCTGAGGGGGGAAAAATAAAACAGAGCAAACCTTAATGTACGCAAGATTTTAAATGTCTTTTAGGATTTGGGGAGCTCCTACGATGGAATGAGAATGTGACAAATAATATAACTGTTTTATAAATATGTGAAAAAAACCTCACTGAAGGGGATGGGGGAAAAGGAACTAGCCAAAGCAAGTTTGGAAATCAGGGGAGACTATAAGATTAAAGGCACAAAGAACTGTACTGAGCACTGTGCTGTTAGTTGCTATTTTCCCACAGGAGTATGTGCTAACTATTCTGTTACTGATACATATGAATATCAGAACTGAACCACGAGTAAGTGGACGTTAACGACGGGAGTCAGATTATTCACTGTTGGATTGGGAGGTTGCACATAGAAGCAAATGATGGAGGCTAGAATGATCCCTGTTTAATGGGTTATAGTTGTAGCCATCAGTATGAACTCATGTTTTACTTAATATAGATATAGATGTTTACATATAGAAACACTTATTGATATGTGAATATACACAGGTTCATAACACATATATTTCCTTGCACTGTCAGCTGAGACTGACTAGAAGCAACTCTAGATAACAATAGCACACCAAGGAATGAGCACACCTAGTGCCCAAATATTGTCTTTTATTACTATTCTCCAGTGAAAAGAATCAAGTCTCCTTGGAGAAATTCCAGAATGGGGCTGGAAGTATACATGATGAGCCTGGAACATTTGTAGTGTCCGAAAATAAGGAAGTGACAAATACACATACACACAATGATGGGATCATGTTGAAGGAATACAGGAGACAACTGAAAGAGCTCTCAGTGGCCCAAACTGGAGCAATTCAAACAATAAAATAAATGAAATAGTATTGGATTATAACTCTAAGTAGAAAATAAATATTGCTGAGTCCATACTTGCATAAACAAGAGATTGAACAAATAAGTACATGAGGGAGAATAGGCAAATCTCATTTGCAGAATTCCAAATACTTTATGTACGTATGCTGCTCTAAAGGAGATGGAGCATAACTCCCCGCTCTGTAAGTGTGGGCCAGGCAAAGTGACTTCCTTCCAAAGAGAATGGTATGAAAAAGTAGAAAAAATACTATATTTACAATGGAGAAACCTGACAAACAGTATCTCAGCCGGGTGATCAAGACTGGCATTCTGAATGATGTCAGGTTCGTAGTATGTACCTTGATATGATGATAGTAGGCACATTGAAGTGATGAAAATGACAATTTACTTCTGTAGTCTTCCTTCCGAGAACATGTAACCCTAATCTAATTATGAGCAAAATATTAGACAGATCGCAGTGGGAGAACACTCAACAAAATAACTTACCAATACTCCTCAAAACTATCAAAGTCATCAAAAACAAAGGAAGTCTGAGAAACTATCACAGGCAAGAGTTATCTAAGGAGTCATGATGACCAAATGCAATGTGGTGTTCTGAATGAGATCTTAGAACAGAAAAGGGGCTTAGGTAAAAACCAAGGAAATCTGAATTAAGCATGGGCTTTTGTTAATAATAATAATGCGTCTGTACTTGTTCATTAATTGCAACAAATCGCCGTAATAACATAAGATGGTAATAATAAGGGAAACTAGGTATAGGGAATATGGGCAATCTCTATTTTACTTTTGTAATCTTTCTGTAAATCTAAAATGCCTATAAAATAAAGACTTTAAGAATATGCCTGATTTCACACCTTCCTCCAATCACTGTAGTAACAGTTATCTCTTTTTAATCTATCTAAAATAGTCCAGACAAATATAAACGGAGGAAAGTTTCCAATTTGGGGGGAAGTCAACTCTTCAGGAATCTGTTTCTACATGTCTTGTGAACAAGGGAAATGATTGCCATTTATTCCAGACTATATTTTCAAGGATCTTCATATAATGAACTATTTTATGAAGATAGAGATAGTGTCTGCCTCCTGAGAAAAATGGAGACACATTTACTACCAATTTGAAAGGATTTGTTTGGCCTAAATTCAGGATTCTTTTGTAATTCAGCCTACTGAGCAAGCAGGCTTTAATTTGGGCCCACAAACATTGCCTAGTGTGATGTCAGGGCAAAGGAACTGGCACAAGTCTGCTGATGCTTGTGCTGCTTGCTGGACCATAGGTAATATGTCTTTTTTCTCTGACCTGATAATCTCATGTCTTCTGTCAGCCTCCCTGAAACTGTGGCAATTTAACTTAACTTTCAAGTGGGACAAAATCTCAAACCATTCACAGTTCCTGACAATCTTTATATTTAAATATTAACATTGATCTGTTTTCATTTGTGAATAAATTAAACTCTATAATGTGTACGGGTTTTGTCTTCAATGATTTATTTTTGAATTTTCTGAACTTTCTTTTCTTCTCTTCTGCTTTCCATTTTAATTTTTTCTTCTTAATATAACAACCCAATTGATTGAACCACCTCTATGAAGTATTTTATATATGTATTACCATCATGTAATCATCGCAATAAACAGAGTGGTATTAGCCTCTTAAAAAACAATTTAAATATATATATTTTCCAATTCCTTACAGGTTGTTAAGTAGCTGTTGTTTCAAAACTTTTCTCCCCAATCTATTCCCATTGCTTCTGACACCCTGGTACCTTCCCAAGATACCCACACCTCTTTTTGATGCAACAACTAAAGAGTTCACATTTGCTCCAGCCCAAGATCAGGCAATGGCTTGAGGAACTACTGGCGTCTTGTGTCCATATATTCACATTTTTCAATAGTGATAGTTCAATAGAACATTACATCTGATAATATCCATAGTGTATTGACAGTGAATCTGAGGATCAGCAAGGATGGTAACTTACCCTAAGTGGCATTGCAAATAGATTCTGAAGCCAAGATCTAAATGCAGACTGGTTGAATCAAAAGACCTTTCTTTCGCTTCTATGTCATTTGCCTCTGTTATTCTAAGCAGGTATGCTCTCTTTTAAACTTTTAAATGATGGATGTTATTTGCTTTACTCATACCTGTATCTATATCTGTATTATAGTACATGATGCAAAATTCTCATTGGGAAGAAGTCCCTGTTTACAGCACAATACTGTAGGCTTAATGTACGATAAGTAGCAACAGATCCTGGGGTATGAAGCAAAAGAATGCAGGGTCTGAAGTCCTTCACATACCAGAAAACTTGTATTTTGTCTTCTATGAGTCTTAGTACTTTTCCTACCTTAATTGGGTTCAGGAAACAAATACTTGGGCCAAATTACGACATTGCTGAGACTTGATGCATAATCAAGACCCAGTAAAAAGTTCAGTCCATTTGAGCCACAATATAATTGCTAATAACCTGAAAATTTTAGTGTTCAAAGTACTTTTTTTTAAAAAAAAAAATAGATTTGTACAAACTTCTTTTTCCTTAGGCACTAGAATATCTTGAAAAATGTTCCATTTGAAGTTAATTTTTTCTACTTTCCAAGGTTCTAATGAAATTTTGCATAGGTTAGCCACGAACAGCATTTGGTAGAAAAGGCCCTTGATAACCTTTTCCACAGCCAGATATGCTCATGCAAATCTGTGAAAATCAAATGATGGAATGAATGCTTATGTTCACTTTCTACTCATAAAGGGTTGGAGGGTAGATGCCTGGAGATTCAATAAAGCAAAACTGAGTTCTAGACACAAAAGTCCAAGACATCTATTTTAAAGCAGAAATTAAGGTATTAAAAGAGGTTGCTTAATCTTGAATTTATAAAACCACCCAATGATAGCTAATGATTTTAATAGGATTGGACAAAAGAGGAGAATAGGAAGCAAATATCCTCTTAAGTTCCTTTAAAAATTAGGTCGCAGTCATAAATCTTACCAAATAATGAGAAATATGTATATGAATTCAAAAATAGTAACCCTTTTCTTATAATAGTACTTTTCTTGTGGGAAAATGCATTTGTTTCTATAATAATCAACTGAAATGCTGACTTTTCAAATATGTGAAGAGCCTTTTTCAATTCATATTGAAAAGAGTAAGCTATGGCCGTCACTATAGACTCAACTAATTGGTTTATTGCTTTTAGGAGCAAGTCATAAGGAAGACAGTTGGTAGCAGGGGCTTTTCAACATAGGTTACTATATGAAATAAGTAATTTAAGCCTTCTCAGCCTCGATTACCAGCTGGTCAATATGGGACCACCTCTTCGAGATGGATAATGAGAAGAAGGGTGCTTTAGGGTAGAATCAACATCTACACTCCAACCTAACCTCTACCACCAATGTCAGTAGATCTCAGGAGCTCTCTACTTTCTGACAAAATCCTTAAAGTGCTTGTATAATTTGTCCAAATATATTTGATGGGAATAAGCTTTCTCATAATCTTTTATGGAGAGTTAGCCTACTGTAGATACTATTTTGTACTTTTCTTTCTTCATTTAACAATATATCCAGGAAACCAGTCCATATCAGTTCATAAAATCTTTGTCATTTTTTCCAGCTTAATAATATTCCCATAATTTAATAAACTGATTTCTTTTGTATGAGTATTCTGTTTGTTTTCAGTATTTAGAAACTACAAACAATACGATGAATTATCTTGGTGTATGCATTTCTTTTTTTGGCGATGTATCTTCAGGATAAACTACTGGAAATGGAATTACTTTACCAAAAGATAAGTGCTTAAATAGCTTTGCTAGATATTGCCAATTTCCCATTTTAAAGCATTATGCCAGTTTGTTTTCCCTCCGGCAGTAAATGAGAGTACGTGTTTCCATACAAGAGAATGTGTTTTCATACTTTTCAATTTTCATCAACATGGTAAGTGAGAAAAGGTATCTGAGTGTAGCTTTAATTTGCATTTCTATGATTATAAGTGAGAATTAACATCTTTTCATGGGCTTAAGAGAATGTGTATCCATGAATTATCTGTTCATATCTTCGCCCACTTTTCTATCCGATTTTTGGATTTATTCTCTCATATTTTAACAATTTGGGAAGTGCATTCAAACTTCGAGGAGATTCCAAGTCACTTGGCTTTTACTTTCTTCTGTGTCTGTTGGGTCTTCACTGTCCATGTGTGTGGGCCCTTTCTCACAGGAAAGAAAGAATTTCTAGAGAGAAATCAGAAGCTCTCAAGTTTCTTAAGGCCTTAGCTGGGAACTGGCACACACAGCTGCCACACATTATACTGGTCAAAGCAAGTCAAAGATCCAACAAAAATGCAAAGTGGTGGTAGTGGAGAAGAACCCTTCACTCCATGACTGGAGCGATTTCTACTGCAAAGTAAATGAACACAGTCAACGGCAGAGAACTGGATCACTTTTGCGAGTAACCTACCACAACATTCTGAAAGATGCGATGAGAGAAAATAGCAGATTGGATGATTCTAATTTACATTGGGGGATAATTCAAGACATTTTCAAGGAAGAATCTTCAAAGATGATTTACAAAGTTTGAATAATAATCAGAATAACTAAGAGAACAGCAGGATCCAGGCACAGGAACCCAAGGCAGTAATGATTGTAGTGCTAACAATCTGATGGGCTTATGTATAATAGAACCTATCAAAGGCCTACTTACACACTAGTCACTTAACAAACAATTTTCTATAACATAAACTTCATAAGGCTCCTATGAGAAGATGCTGATAACTCTGTCTTTATGAATGGGGAAATGTATTCTTCCCCAACCGTACAAGCTTGACTCCATATAGAACTAGAATTTTTAATCAAGTCCTTAGTTCGCTAAACTCCAAATGAAATCCTCTCCATGAGGAAATATCTATTTCAAGCAATGTTTCCTCCAGAGATGATTTTACAATTTAAACATGTCTCATAAAGTGTGTGATGATTACATAAATGTCCATATTAAAGACTGTCCCGGGTGCCTAATTATATTGAAAAATTCTCCTCAATTGTTTAGAGGAAGAATCCATAGGATCGTACCCAATAGCTAGACTTGGTCTGATATAATTTTCTACCAGTGGCTCTCTACCCCAACTAAATATTTTAATCATATAGGGAAGAGTTTTAAATAATCTTTATGGAAGAGGATCAAATGAAACAAATTAAATTTGAAATTCTAGGTTGGATCCCAGGAAGCAGTCTTGACTTTTAAAGCTCCCAGCAGTTCTAAATGGGCATTCACAGTTGAGACACTGATCTAGAATGAAACAAAGTCCACTGGGAAAATAGCGCTGATGAACCTCCAAAGACAAAACATTAGCCTGAATTTATCATTTATAATGCACCATTCCCCAGGGAATAAGTTTAATCTTTGTTATTCTCTTGCAAGCTATCATAATCACTTATTCATGCATTATTTTATTCAACTTATTCTTATTTATTGACTTCTATACTCTTAATTTAAAAAATACTTATTGTATTCATTGCAGTAGTTTTTATTGTAAACTTGAAAATAATTGATGAGGGTCCGTTACATAAAAGGCAGTATAGTAGCCATCGTGAGGAAAGTAATAATGAACATTCCTCTAAAGAGATTATTGTGCAGATACAGAAAAGACATACATGAACATGATGCAAAAATTTTTAAGAAATAGAACTACAGGGGGCCGGCCCCTTGGCCGAGTGGTTAAGTTCGTGGGCTCCAATGCGGCAGCCCAGAGTTTCTCTGGTTCAGATCCTGGGCGTGGACATGGCACCCCTCATCAGGCCACGTTGAGGCGTGTCTCACGCACTACAACTAGAAGGACCCACAACTAAAATATACAACTGTATACTGGGGGGATTTGGGGCAAAAAAGCAGAAAGAAAAAAAAAGAAGAAGATTGGCAACAACTGTTAGCTCAGGTGCCAATCTTTAAAAAAAAAAAGAGAAATAGAACTACAACAAAAGTTGGTATAAAATGCTACAAGAATTGAGAACTGAGAAACGTAACTTCTAGCTTAGGATATCAGGAAGGAATTTTTAGAGAAGATGGCTTTTAAGCAAGGCCATGAAGAATGGATAAACTTGCTGACCCTATGTGGATTAGAATAATCATGTCTAAATAGATTCTTGCTTACAATAGCAGAGTACCTTCCATTTTGAATTGTGCAGACAGTCAGAAATGTCCATGTTTCTCAACTTTTTATAGTGGAAAAATTTAATAGTGACTCAGAAAAATCAATAGCTTTGGTAACTCTATAACCAGCACCAGAAATTCTAAGGTATTAATTGAAATTAATTAGTTTTTTCTTCTAACGTGGAGTATCATTTGTACTTTATTACAGTGTTACTCTATTAGAACTTACTCTATTAGATGAATAAAGGAAAAATTTTTAGAATTAATAAAAAGTCTGAATTAAAAAAAACCTTTAATTCATTTTTAATTGTTCAGTATATATAAACCATCAAGGTACTTTATTACATATTCCTAAAGAGGACTGCTTTAATAAAAAGACAACTTTCACAATTATTATATTAATTACTTGTCTGTAAATCCAAAGCAATGAAGAAAACAGTAGTTGAAAATTGGCTATTATTTTGAATGATCATCTGCCCTGATTTTGTTTGCACTTTTGTTTGCAAAATCATTTCTTATTCTATTGTCATGTGTGTGAAAAGTTTATCTTAACAGCTCTGAATATGTTTGGTTTATTATTTTTAAACATGTTAGAAATAAATGATGGCTGTTTTATTTTCTTAGTGATCATGGAGTTGAATTCCTCACCTACTGCAGAACTAAAATAAACCATGTGGCTACTAAGGACGATGTTATAGAGAGGAGTGGCCTATGGGGCATGAATTTAATTCTCTCCTAAGTGATATAAGAGCTGAGGAAAGGCTTCCTGGGAGACAGAAGTGGACATTCCCAGCGCTGGATATTTGATGTTCTTGTAAAGAGTTTCTTGAAGACCTTCAACGTAACTATACAAATAAATTCAGAAATAGTATTCTAGTGATTTACAGGTGTAGTTTCTCATTTATTTAACAAATATCTAATAACCATCTACTGCATGCATAAGACTATATTAGATTATATTTATTATTTGGAAGAAGTTAACTTGAGATTAAAAATTTTTTTCAAAAGGAAGATTGGATCATGTGGGAATTCATGACTAAATGAGGCTAATATGTATGAATTTGGGCCAATAGGCGATAAAATAGTCCTTGGCATAAGTTGATTATTGATTACAATGCTTTGAATGAAGTTAAAACACTATTTTCACTAGTTTATTTAGAATCAGTATAACATTATGTTTAAATATTAAACTTTTATTCAATAAAAATACATTAATTTTATCCAACTTACAACTGTGAGAGTTAAATTGATTGGGCTTGGCAAACTAAGTTAATAAAAGAAACATGGTTTGAGGCTTAATTGTTTCTAGAATGGCCACAATTTTCTCCAGAATGTCTAACAAGCTTTGCAGTCAGAATACTATTGTCACAGTTTCTTTTTCATTTTTCCAAAGAGAAGAACCCATCTTTAAATAAACACCTCTTACAGAAACCAGAATGCCATCTACTGGCAGCCTCCAAAATTTTGTAAACTTTTAAACAAAACAATTTATGCGTAATTTAAAATAAGATATATATTTTTAGCGAAGATATGTCTAGATTTTGAAATGAACATTTTTTAAACATGTTTTTGTATTTAAAGGTTGTGATATTTTCTACATACACACTATATTTTATTACCATCATAAGAAAACACTTTCATAGAGTTACATAAATAATATGATTATCAAATAGTTAACATCATCCCCATGGTCTTACTAATTCGAAGGAGTAAAACTCCATTAAATAAAACGGTATTTCAAAATTGAAAAATATTGTTTAATATTTCTGGATATCATTAGGTCACCAATTTGCTTCTCACCTTAAATTTTAGTTCCAAAGAATATTGATGGAAATTATACATAGCATAGATATGAGAACTTTATTGAAAACTGATTTTGTGATAAAAGGCTGCAGATGAAGCACAAGGAAATTCTCTCAGTTGTATAATTAATTGACTTAATCAGACTTTGTGAGGACAAGCTTTAAAAATGTATCACTACCAAATATTCAATCACTATTTTTAAATACTTAAACTTAATATTGAACTTATACTTAGAATATCATAAATATATATACCAGATGTTTCATTCGATTGATCCTACAATAAAAGAAAGTAATGAACATGGAAAATCAACTTTAGATTTTAAAACACCAATAAACTCTTTCAAAAATAATCCATGCATCATTTTAATGGTTGACTATAAGCATATTCTTATCCTTTTATTATTCTTTCTTATAAGATTTAATTCTAAGAGAATTCACGCAAAGATTATGAAAGCTTTGAGAACGGATGTATACCATAATTGTTTCATAGAGCACCCAATATCCCTAAATTTTGTAGAGGATTATCCCCTCAGTCATCAGCAGGAAGCTTTTTGGGGGAAACCTAAAGGCAGCCATGCCATTCTATGAATGTGCCTACTTCATGTATAAGAATATATTTCAGGAAATCTTGAAATCTTGTCATGTCTTTTTCAGTTAAAGTACGAGAAGCGTACTTAAAAGCGAAGTCCTATCTGTCCAGAAAGGCATTTTTAAAAGACCGTTTTGAATGAAGTTCTCAGAACTCTGGCTCCAGCGGAGATATAAAGGTTAAAAATTACCCAGGCACCCCTACTCTGTGATCATCTTGTTTAAACCCAGATTGTCAGCAACTTTGAACCATGCGCGTTCGTGATAAAATTTAGAGAAATGAAAAGATATGGTAGGCAGAACAAGAGAATTTTCTTGCACAGAAATTTACGAGAGCACCAAACGCCAAATAAATCAGCTTTAAAATTGGGATCATTCTGGTACAAGGCAAAGAAGACAGTATTAGTTTTATTTTCCAGTTGCTCATCTATATTAATATTTAGTATAATGTCTTTTATTAAAATATTATCATTCACAGAAAATGTATTGTTTAGTGATGTACTCAAATTTCAAATAATCCATATAAAGCTATTATTTATAAAATTTTAAGCTGCTTTCAAAAATGCAAAAGAGATGCTGAACACTAATTCATAAAAAAATTGAAATCAATTTATGCACATATACAGATATATGCATGATCTCTTACAGCTTAAATAAAAAATTATACAGCAACTGGACTATCTTAGCCTTGTAGGACAATGCACTAGTTTAGATCACCGGACAATTGTAAAAAATGAATTAAAATGTTACATATCATCTGCTCTTCTTTCCATCTTTAAAAAATTTGCAGGTAGCCAACTGTTTGGAAATAAATTTCCCTGCAGTTGCTATAGTGATGATAATAAAGTTCTTGCTTCTATTTGTGGGCTAGAGGTTCCTAGCAGAACACTTGAAAAGGTAAGCTAATCAAAATGAAGACACTGAGTTCTCCTCTTCGCAGCAGGTTCCTTGAATTTAGTTCACAATTACAGGGCTCAACCATTGTCGACAATTTCATTATTCGTACATTATCATAATCTTTCTCAATGTAGCCCTAAAAAATCACACAGTAGAGATGAGCCCTCTTTTTTTTTTATTATAGGTTAAAGTCATTAGACAAAAGCTATTTAAGTTAATTTTGGATATTTTGTGAGAAAATTAATGATTGAATCAAAGAGACTGCTCCATTAGCTATTTTTGTCCATTACGATGCTTTATTTTTCTAACAGTACAATGATCATATGTTATTTTGCTTCAGTGGTACACGATGTTCAAGTCTCGTTTCATCTCAGTGTTGATGCAAACTAAAGAGCTTAAAAGCAGTTACTTGTCAAACCGGATGAATCATCAAAGATATGTCATAGATAAAGCAGTATTACTTAGATACGTGTTCTATCACATTGACGTAAAAAGCTAATAGTATTTACCTTAAAACATTTCAGAAATTTAAATAGCTTTAAAAATTTTTGGCTCAGAGAGAAAATATGCAAAACAGCTCATACAAGTATAGAAGGCATTTTATGTCATTGTGATAAATAAGCAGAAATGTTTATTCTGACTCAAAATCCAAATGGTTAGCTCAAAATAACAATCACAGTTCAAAGAAGTATTTTACTAACATATTTACCTCACTTCCCAATCATGGTCATATTACAAAGATGCACAGCACGAGTGTGCTACTAGGACCCGTGGGTATTTTATTACATCTGCATGCATATTCTTTTATATTTTCATTAGCTCCTAAGAACGACTCTCCTCCTTATAAATAAGCTATATTCTGCGTGGCGCACATTAGTTTTCTATTGCTGTGTGACGAATTATCACAAATTTAGTGACCTAAAACAATACCTATTTATCAATGAGTCCATGCAGGGTGACACGCTAGGGTATCTGGTCCTGGTCAGAATTCACTCGTTCTAAGGCTGAAACCAAGGTGTAGCCAAACTTTCTCATCTGGGGGCTCTCAGGTTGGATCATTTTCAAGTTTCTTTCAGGTCACTGGACGAATTCAATTCTTTGTGATTGTAGTACCGAAGTACGTGGTTCCTTGTGGGCTCTTAGTAGGGGGTCCACTCTGCTCCTAGAGGCTGCCTGCATCCTGTGTCTCATGGCCCCCTCCCCTTTCAAAGCCAGCAATGGAGAATCTCTCTCATTTGGAATCCCTCTCATGCTGCAAATCTCTGACTTCAGGAAAACCCCAGTCCTTGTTAAGTGCTCAGCTGATTGGCTCAGGCTCACCCCAGATAATCTCCTTTTAGTAAAGTTGACTGTGTCATATAAATCAATCTGATTATGGGTTTAACTTGCATCATATCCCCCATCCTAGGGTTTGACAGTAGAGGGTGGATATTTTGGGGGCCATATTAGAATACTTCTATCATGTGATGCAAATGTATTTGGCTATTCCATGAAACGAAAGGGTTTTAAAAAAAATATTTATTTATAGATTCAAAATAGATTAGATATAATAAAGCACTGTCTAAGAAATTGATTTTAAAAATATGCTTGGGGGCTGGCGCTGTGGCCCAGTGTTTAAGTTCACATGCTCTGCTTCAGCGACCCAGGGTTTTGCCAGTTTGGATGGACATGGACATGGCACTGCTCATCAGGCCACACTGAGGCAGCATCCCACATAGCACAACCAGAGGAACTAACAGCTAGAATATACAACTATGTACTGGAGGCTTTGGGGAGAAGAAGAAAGGGAAAAAAAGAGTGGCAACAGATGTTAACTCAGGTGCCAATCTTTAAAAAAAAAAATTAGTTTTTAATTTCTTTCCAAGATAAAAGACAAACGTACTGGTATGGGAAATTATTAGTATTCATACAGCATTAGGTAAGAGTAGGAGGTAATTGAAGTCCTCTCTTCCTTTTTAAAATTGCCAATAATAGATGACCAAAATCATAACCCAGAGTCAAATGACACTGAAAGGTGATTCAAGTAGTTTATAGAAACTCTATGGTCAAGAATTCTAACTCATCTCAGTTTTCCCAGCATTTTTTTCTTTACTGGTAGATATTTGAGTAGGCTATAAAAATATGGGCATACAAAGAAGAGAGCTAAATATAAAAGCCAATTTTGTTTCATTATGAAGTTAGGACATGTGACGTGCATCTATGTATCAGTTTTGGAGTCACACAACATGGATTTATTTGATTTCATGCTCTGTCGCTTACTAGCTTTGTGACCTTGAACAAGCTAAAATACCCCTTTGATCTTCAATTTTGTTATGTGTAAAATGGAAATTTTAATAGTATGTCATATGACTGTGGTGAAAATAATTGAGACAAAGCATATAGCCCAATTCTTCCATAAAGCCAAGTTCTCAATTAATGACAGTTATTATTATTATTATTGTCTTTGTTGTTATTACTACCCAAGGCTTCATGTGAAATGTTCAAGGAATAACCAAAATTACTAATGTTGATTGAATGCCTGCTATAAACTGTACTTGGGGCAATATAGAGAGGATAACTGACCTTCACAACATTTTATGATATAGCTATTATTATTTCCATTATGTAGATCAGGAAACTAATAAGGGTTGATATAGGACATGCTCCAAGCCCAGAACTGGTTGGTAGAGAGTGAAGATTCCAACCCAGACCTATGCTTGCAGTCATTCCTCTCTGCTGTGTATTTCTCCTAAATGCCACAAGAACCCATTCACTTCAATTGCCTAGCCTGACCTCACAGATGGCTGCTCACCTCCTGATATTTAGGGAAACTAAAAAATGTCCCAGTCAAATAAAACAGATATCAGAGAATGTTACCTAAGGGAGATATCTCTTATACTCTGGAACACAGTGAAACCATGTTGGGCAAGGATAGTGGGAAGCTGAGAAAACCAAAGATAATCTTGATCAACTATATGATTTTGGTAAGGGCTAGTCTTAGATGAATATTCTTTAGCATTCTTTCTCAATAAACCAGAAAACTGAACCTTATCTAGCTAGCTATATATATTCATGAAAGTTCAATGAAGTTTCTCTTAATATTAGAGAACACCTAAAATGAGACAATTTCATTATTTACACAAAAGTCCTCTTACATTTACTGGTGATTTCAAACCATGTATCAAACGCAGTCTAAATCATCTTGGTGACAGAAGTCATTGTGTGCAAATTTCTGATGATGAAGTTAATAATTCATTTTACCATGGGCATTTCAAACCAGAAGTTTAAATTTAAAACAGGTATTTTTCAAAACAGCATATGCTTATAGGCCAGAGATGTGAAACCATAACCTGACCAATGACATTCAGGTCATGAGTAAACATATGGTCTGCCACAGTGACTCAATTAGCCATCCATCAATGTAATTGCATAATACATCAGAAGAGGTAGTCTCTCACCATTAAGGGTCAGCATCCCGTATTAAATTTAGCAGGAAAAAGCATCACTTTGCTATAGCTTATTTGGCTATACCATATAAAATACTTTAAAATAATACATTTGATATTGTATTTACGTTTTGTTTTCTCTAGAAGAAATCTTTGACAAACTAAGTTTTGGGCTGCTGTTAAGATTCTTCTTATAATAAGTTGGTGTAAGTCAGAAGCAGAACTTGTAAGTATAGCACTTTAATCAATTCTAATCATGTTAATGTGGAAATAAGAAAGAGGAAGGTATATCACTTATACATCATGTAAATTTTGTATAAAGTTTAAACTTTTTACAAACTTCTAAGAAAGGCCATGGCTGAACTAATTTATGCAACTTTCTAGACATTGAATACTACATTTGATGAAATAATGATAACACTCTGTAAGTAATTTTTTTAAAAAAAGTGTGTGTGGAAATTAACCCAGATTAGAAGTATGACAGTGAAAAAGCTTGAAATTATGAGCAGACATTGTGCTGGGTTTATACTTCCTAATGAAGATGTATTTATTGAATCAGGAAATGCCAGGTTTCTATCCGACATCCCTCTCCCGCATTTAAGGTTCACATTCAGAGGAATGGTTCCACATCATTAATATTATGTGAATTTACCCATAAAGCTTTACTATAAAGGAGAAAACACTGGAGAGGACTTAAAGAGGATATTTTAGTCAATCAATACATAGTTTCCATCTGCATTTTATGCAATTTGCATTACCTTTGGAGAGAAGAAGTAATCACTGGCTGGAGCTCTGTTCCTATATGATTCTTGATATAGAAAAGGTCCACGCCACCAGTGTATTTTTCCACTTTTCCAGTATTTGACCTTCCTCTGGTATGATTCTATTTTTCTGACCTACAGTTATTTCATATAAAATCTTACTAGATTTCTGGTTTTGTTTATCTTTCTGGAATTGGCCCACCATTTTAGAATAAAGTATGATATTTAACACACGAGGAATAAAATGTTAGCAATATCTACCTTCTAACAAAACAAAAGCTGTATGTTGTTACTAATTACCAGTTGGGTTAGGTAATAGTTTAAAAAAAAGTAAGGCCAAGAAGAAGAAATGAAGAAGGCTTCAAAAATTGTTTTTGCTCCAGAAACTAAACTACTGTGGCTATCAGCTCTGATGAGGATGGCCAAACTGGTTGAAAAACAGACTAGACACTGCAATGAAAAGATATTCTCCATTACTAGAATTATCTTGAAAAGTCAACAGCTGCATAAACACTATTTTCAGATTTAGGCCCAAATAAGAATTATTTCCTTTGTGGAAATTGACTGCCCTCTCCATCCTCTAGATTTACGTTATCAACAAGTCTGTATAGACTGCTGACAATTCCTTCATGTTAAGTGTACTCTCTATAGTATTTTTTCAAATACAGAGATTTAATCAAAGAATAAGGTCCGTCTGGACTTTGATGTTCCTGAGGAAACAAACATCTTCTGTCACAATTTCACTGCTTCAACAGAAAGTCATGAGGGCTGCTGAGATAATCTTTGCTCATCAAAATCTCTGCTACATTATGTATGTCATACTATCCAAAAAAAGTACCTATGAATTTCTCCTCACACTAAAGATGGGTAGCAGGTTCAGTGCCAACACCAGAGCCATTCAAAGATTTTTAAATGGCAAATTTCCATTTGAAAATTGTGAACTGAAATTGGCTTGCTTTTACCATTATGGGTGGGCATGCAGGCGACTTTGGTTCAGGCCATCACACTGACGAAAGGAAATTATTGTAAAATAGCTCTATCTGATATTACTTCATACTCTTGTCCACTCAAAAAAGGAAGACAAAAAATTGATGGGGGTTTCCGTAATAAAATAAAATCTATCTGTTGTAATAAAATTCCTTTACACTTCACTTTGAACAAACAATCCCACTTTGTCCTTGTGAATACAGAAGGGTCATAGTAGTTTAATTTTTGCAATCCCCTTTACTCTGCCTTCAAGGGAAATTACACCTTCACCCACTGTTTGCTCCTTTCTTTCTTCCTTTAGGGGCCAATAAATTTTAACATGAAGCTTGAGAGGATGCTATTCTTGGAGTTTGGAGGCAGGTGGGGTCAGCATCACCAGAACTACTATAGAACTCCACATAATCAACATGGAGAGACTGACGGCAGGCACCACTCAAGTTACAGGTCAGAATAACTACTATAGAGAGCTTCTGCTCTGCGTGAAATTATGCCACTTTATGTTCAGTATCATAAATAATTGGAAAAATGCAAATTAAATCAAAATGAGTTACCTAATAGAATGGTTACAAAATAAAAATCACAACTGACAATTCCAACTGCTGACAAGGATGTTCAGCAACTTGAGCTGCCATATACTGCTGGTGAAAATGCAAAATGGTACAATCACTCTGGAAAAGAATTTGATAGTTTTATAGTCACACAAAAACTTTCCTCTGCGTGTTTATAGCAGCTTTATTTGCAATGGCACAAAACTGGAAATAAGCTCAATGTCTCTCAAGTGGGGAATGGAAAAACAAAATGTGGTACATTTGTGTAAGGGAATATTACTCAGCAATGAAAAAGAACCGACTATTGAAACATGCAACAATGTGAATGAATCACAAATGCCTTAAGGTAAGTGAAAGAAGTCAATAGAAGGCTATAAATCCTATAGTTCCTCTTATATGATAATATAGAAATGGCAAAATTGTAAGAATGGAGAACAGATCATTGATTGCCAGGGGTTAAGAGTGAATGGAGGATTTAAATACAAGGAGTAGCACAAAAGAGGAAGTGATGGAACTATATTGAATCTTGATTGTGGTGGTGGTGATGAATGCATGCATTTGTCAAAACTCATAGAACTGTTCACCCAACAGTATGAATTTTAATGTATGTAAATATTAAGATCTGAATAGCGTATACTTTGCAAGTTTTAATTTTGAACAATGAGTAGAGCTCTGCAGTGGAAAAAGCAGGACTTTTCGTCTCTAGAGCAGTAGAGCACTTGGGTGCAGATACTAGAACACAATGGTTGTTGAAAATTCTTGGAAGTGGCAATTCTCGGGAGATAAAGGCTTGGTCAGGGAATGTACACCATGAGCCTGGAACATCTTGTTGTGACAAAGATTTAAAAAGTACTAAAAGAATTATGAGACATTCCAAAAAGAGACAGAAGTCTCTAAGGAGCTCCCACTTACAAAATCTGGGATCATTTGAACATTAAAATATATAACAATATTAATGGATCATAACCCACTGAACAAAATAGGAATCCATGAGGTCATCTTAATGTAATTCTATATATACGTATATATTTACATATATTATTAAGAAAAGAAAGCATTTCCCAACAATAGAATGGTAGCTAATACATTTAGTATGATTTATGGGATTAGAATTACAAAATAATTATTTGGCAACCATCATAGTAAACATCAATAGATAGTAAGATCAGAGGGGTAAGTTTTTTTAATGAATGGAATATTTACATCGTTTTGAAGAACCTTCCCATAAAATATTTATTTATTACAAAGAGGTAAAAGTTGTAACTTTACAATGGAGACACTGCATAGACACCACTTTCATCAAATGATTAAAGTTAACATAACAATTAATGAGACAAATAAAAATCATGTTCAACCTGATAAGATGCAACAAGAAGAACACGAGGTCACCTCTATGATATTCTTGCCAAAGTACAAAATGTCAATGTAATCATGAGGAAACATCTGACAAACCTGAATTGAGGGACATTCTACAAAATAACGTCTGTAATATTTAAAGATGTCAAGGTCATAAAAGTTGGGGGAAGACTATTATAAATTGAAGAGATTGAAAAGGCATTACAATTAAAAGCAGTATGTGATCCTGGATTGAATCCATTTGCTATAAAAGAAATTGAGATAAATGGCAAAAAAAGAATAGGTCCCTTTACTGATATAATAATGGGTCAATGTTTATTTCTCAGTGATGATGATTATATTGTGGTTATGTAGAAGAATGTTTTTATTTGCAGGAATTCCCCACTTAAACATTTGGGAGTAATAGAATATCATGTCAGCAACTTATTCTCTCTTTTTTTTTTTAAAGGTAGTCTTACTAATCTTGCAAAAAATATGAGCTCTCAAGACAGCTTCTGTTGATTATTGGTTGCGTTAATCTATGGGATTCTGATAAACAATATGAAATGGTTTTTAAGATTGTCTTTTGATGAGGAGAATAAGAAAAGCACTCTTCTACTAGGTACCATTCTTTGTTGCTTTAAGTTTTGCCTAATGGGTATTAACTTTTTCATACTTCCAAGTTGCACATGCATGTGAACAGAATGGGTTCCTTCTCATTTGACACTATAAAATCAAACAGATTTCTTACGAAAGGAGATTAAAGCTGTGCAGCATGGGCTTGAAATGAAGTGGTATCAACTAGGACATTACATAAAGCTGTGCTGAACTGGTTTCCATAGAAGTGGCTGGAAAGAAACAAGCGAGGTCAAGGATCAGAAATGGTGTCAGAGACGGGTGATCAATGCAGTACACCCCCAGCATAATTCAGATTGCTCATGCACTCCATTATATCTAGCTGTTATCCTATATAACGAGTCTCAATTTTTGTGAGTGAGGGGGACAGCTCATCTCAGGGTCAGTTCAGATGTTGGCCAAATACAATCTCTGCAAAATGGCAATATGGAAGGACTAGTGAAGAAGCTACAGTGGCCAGGGCTACTGGCGATATTTTAAGAACACTTAGTCTTTACTGCAGAAGGTTATGTCCTTGCTCCAAAACCCAGTCTATACTTCAGCTCTACTCTGGAGGCTTGCCACAGAGCATCCTTACCCAACAGAGCTACTCCAGCACCATCAGATTGGCTCGATCACGTAGCCCATGACAGGGGAGACTGTGCTTCTGCCTGGGCTCTAGTTGAAACTGGCAGCTTTCTGAGTCACCTAAAAAATGGGTTGGATCAGTAGTTCCAGGGGCAGTATAAGTTGCATTCAAAAGGCATAGAATTCCAGCAAACATTGTGTCTCTTTATGGCAGTTGTAAATTGCTAAAGAAATAAAAAAAAAAAAGAAGAAGAGGTTGTCCCAGGATGGATGCCTCATATTTTTAAACTCCTAAAATTTTCACTCGTTTTTTCTTAAGGTTTAATATTCTACCCTCTCCCACATGACTTGTGGTTTAATAGGGTATCAAGCATACTTCCTAATCCCTGCTTACCTGGTCCAACTGAAATAATATTGTCAATACTGCTAACCAGTATGACGGCATGGCATCTGCAGAATGTCAAGATAATTCTGTTTATCAGAGCCTTTGCAGCACTGGTCACTACATTAATGGATGAAATAAAAGACAGATAAGGCCAACAGGTTCTGAAGTGATGCATAAATGGTGTCCAAAATAAGCCAGCAGCAAATAACAGAATCTGGAGAACAGAGCATATGAGTTTTCTATTGCTGTCATAAAAAATTACCACAAAGCTTAGTGGCTTAAAACAACCCCCATTTATTATCTCACAAGCTCTTTGCTTAGGGCCCAACTTTGCTCCCTTGAAGTGTGTCTACACAGCCTCAGCCCAGTCATCTTAGCCAATGCATCTACCCTCTGAGTTTTCTTCCTTTTCATGAAAAATGGCCCATATTTCTTCCTTCTCATAGAATAGGCTTTTTTCTTTTTCAGTTGTCTCAACACTTTTAATCCAAGTTGGTAGTAGTTCCTCCAATACAATTCTCTTAAAACCTTGTGACTAAGGATGCTGTGAACAACATCTTTAAGATTCTAAGAAGCCCCGCATCCAGCTCTCTGAAACACAACTTTAAATCTTTCTGAGGTCTCAAAGTGTCCTCCTCTCTCGCCCTAAGCTTGCAGTTGACTGTGAGGTCGTGTGTTTCTAGAAGCACCCTGATGTGATCTTTACCTGAGGTAATTTCTAATTTTGAGTCTTTTGCCAGAAACTCTGGGGATAAGGACTATTTTAGTTTTTTAACACATCTAGTTGCACGGTCAGGTTCAGAATCAATGGAAGGGAAGAACACACACAGGTGTTAATTCCAGGAGGCTTAGTTCATTGGAGGCCACCTAAGTAAGTGTCTGTCACAAGTTTCTTAATTTTCTTGCTTTCAATCTTGCTTTCCTCACCCATTCCCAAGGTTGCTATTAGAGTGTATTTTTTGTCTCTATGATATAGAGATCTTATACAAACTACAAACCATATCATTTGAAGAGTTGTTTATGTCTATATTCTCATTGAAATACAAATTGCAAGCTTCAGAGAAATTAGGTAATTTTATCATTGTTGAATACATAGAATTTGAAATTTCTTTCAATTATGCTGCAACACTTATTTTTTAACTAATGATAAAAACGAGTAAGCATTGAGTGTTTACTGGGTGCCAAACACTGTGGCAGGCGATTTATATGCACCTATATGATGAGGAAAATGAAGCTTATAGAGAGGGAACAAAGTCCAACAGTTGCCAATGTGTCAGAGCTGGGATGCAAATCCAGATCTCTGTTTCTAGAGCACAAGGTATTAACCACTTAAAAAACATCGTATGTTTTACTTCTCTTTGCTTTTATTTCTTAAACACCGTCAAATAATGCCTCTATCTTACATAGAAAGAATCTAAACGTAGGGTCTTTCGTAATTAGAACACAGCTCCACTTTCCCATGTCTTCCATCATTCACTGGACACAAGGCGCTTCTTCCACTGCACCATTGCTCACATTCATTTGTCCATGGAATGGATTTTCTTCACCTAGAATGGAGGAATTCTATTTCTTTCTAACATCTCAACTCAAACATTACCAGTTCCCTCAGCATTTTTCTCAACAACCCATACTTTACCCTCTTATAGTTTACTTGAAACAGTTCTTGTTTACTTGTTATTTCAATGTAAGTATTAATAACTAACGTTTCACTACTAAGATTACCACGATTTGGAGATGATACCTACCCACAATTAATCAAGCCTTCTCCTGGAACCAGGGAATACATTCATACTTTTTAAAGAATATTTATAAGATATATTTTAGAACGTGAACATTTGGAATATGTGCTTTTTTAGTATCTATATCTCCTAGGCCTGTATGGTATCAGTGCAAAAATGCTAAAAATGTTTCTTCTAAGTGAAAAGTAAGAATGTTCAGAATAATTAAAACCATTTCCGTATTCCAGCTAATGAATAACGATGATTCCCTTACAACTGATAACTGTATTCGAAGCCAAGCAATTCACCAAAAACAAATCATTGAATGCCAAAAACTAGCGTGAATTGGTGTTTTACTAAATTGGACATTTATCAATTTGCTCTTAGGCAAAATTGGCATCCTGTGCATTGATTCTTGATAAATTTACTAATGCTCTTGCTGTTTCATGGCCTTACAAGAGTCAACCTGCAACTGAGGCACTCAATTCTGGGTGGTTTGCTTGGTAGGGAGAGCAAATTAAGCTGCATTAAATTGACTTCTTTACAGTTACTTTTGTCAGGATAGCAAATAATAATTACTTTTTATTGTCTTCAGTCTTTTATATTTCAAATTTCTGGTCAGCCTGATTAATTCTATCTTTTAAAAGGAAAGAAAAAAAATAGGAACTTTATCTTAATACCAAAATCATCTTGAAAGTCAGCCAAGATTTAGAGAAAGCCTAGAAGGTGTGTGAGCATCACACTGTGCTCCTCGTTCCCCTTTCCTATTCAAAGCACTTCTTTTCATGTGTTAATTCAATAGAAAAGAGAAGGCGTCAAGTCTCTCTCTCTAATATGTACTACATACTGGGAATGTGATAAATGTATTTATTCATTTTAACCAAATTCTACCACAACAAAACAATTTAGAGGCCCTATGGAGCCTATTATAATGGGACTTTACCTGTACTTTGATTGAATTAAAGAATCTTACATAGAAATCGGCTATTTAAACATCATTCACAAGGACCTGAATCATAATGTTTTTCTCTGAAGGAGCACATTATTTACTGTAGTTTTGGACAGAAACTAATTAATCCACGTTTTGGATGGTACCACTGCTGGTTTCTGACAATGTGCTCTGCATCCTACCACTCAAATAATTCTCTCCATAGAAAACCCATATGAAATTTTCTAAGCAGGAATCCACATGAATTTCTTGGAAATAGCTCAGACTTTTCATTATGCCTCTGATGTTTACAGGGGGATTATTTTTTTCACATTAAATAATATCATTTATTTAGAATCAGAAATTTGTTTACACAATTTTATCTTATCCATTTACCTTTCTTACCAAAATGTGTTTTAATATAGATGGTAAATACCACACGATTACTTTACATAGTCATAACATCAACTGAAATAGGATATAATGATAAGCAATAATCACTAGAAAGCCATCTCATTATGATTGTTTTAGCATTTGATAGAGGTTTTGCCTAAGGCAAGGCCACGAGCTTCGTTTATTTCAAAGAGATAAAAACAAGGAAATATGCACATTTTGCATTAAATATTATTATGCAATCAAGATCTATGAGAGGTGGAGAGAAAATCCATATTCACATGTACATTCTTTCTAACCTTGAGATTTCCCAGTGACCACAGGGACACTGTCATCTGGCCTCTTATGAGTCTAACTCAGCCCAGACCAAAGAGCCAACGATGGCACACATCTTTGTAATAACATCAGATTTCCATGTGAGAAGACATTTGCTATTAGATGTTATTTTTTTAATTGCAAAGCTGATGAGTTTAAGTCAACATATTTCTTTCCGGCTCCTTCTGCTTGTCAGCTGTAGCTGGATTGATAAAATGCAAATGAACAAATCATTAACGAGTACTGGTTATGAATCTCTCAGGCAGTTCAGGACCCTATCAAATCCTGCACCTATTACTTTGTGTGATTGATGTACTATTGTAAGTGATTGTTCCTGATCTTATTAAATCTTATTGATTTTTTCCCAGTTTCTATTTTATGCAGGGCCAGGCTTGGACTATTATGAATGTTGCTGAACACTGTTAATCAAGCTTACACAGCTATTTTGATGGCAAACAATTAGAACTCTGCAGCTCTACCTTGCAATTAGCTTCAGGGATATGGACCTCAGCACCATAATAATGAAAGAGACCTCCTTCAAGAGCGGTAATGAGATTTACAATTATGACCCCAAATAACCTCTGAAAATAACCAATCTGCAAATTTAGATGTGTTTATCAATAATCTCTCTCTTTTTATGAAAATAAATTTGAGAATTTTTCTCAACAATAATATTGCCTAGCAAAATCGCTCTCGCCATTCCTTTAATATATCACAAACAACACTCAAAGGGTTTTGATTATATAAAATTGCTGTTATAAATACTTTATATGATGTCTGACTTACAAATGCACAAGCAGATTAAGAAAATGTCAAATAATTCCTCAAATAGATGCATAATATTCGCATTTTCCAGATACTAAAAGAACAAATTAAATGAAATCTAGAACAGAAGTATTGTTTGTCTTTTCACCAGCTCATTTATTTAGTCAACAAAATTTTATTAAGCATCTACTATATGAATAGCACTGTGGTAGAATCTTTGAATCACACAAAGATAATGGAGCATTATTTTCTGCTCTAGATTGCTCTTATATAATAATTTAAATGTATGAATTAACATTGTTGGAGTGTCCATGTCGACGTACTTCCATTTAAATCTATCTGAGAGAATCTCCCGGATAAATTCTATTCCAAACCTTCTCTGCATTTCTTAGGTACAAATTCTTTTTTACTCCTTATTGCTAGCAAAATACATCATCTCCGTCTTTATTTAGAATGCAGTATCTGGTGAGATTTTTCTTATTCAACCATGTCTTTTCCCACTTTTCACATAGGAAGAAATACATGTCTCTACCTATTTCATCAGCAATGATTTTATTCTCATCCCCTCTTTCCTCCTAATTTGCCTCATTGTATTAGTTTTGTCTTCTGTTTATAATCACTTTTTTTCCACTGACTCTTTTTACTTTGTAAATGAACAGGTTACCCACTGCCTAGAACAAAGCAACTAATTAACTGACCATCCCAACCCACACATGGTGCTGATGTTACATAACTCTACGATTTCTTTTACTTTTCTGCCAAAATTCTGCAACCAGCGTGTGATACTGCAGTTCCCACGGCAAGGCAGATGCATTTTGAAGAACAGCTCTGTTGGCAAAGGCTAAAAATAAACCATTAAACTTCCAGAGTGATTAATAGCAAGAAAAGTGTTAAGACAGACCTCCCCCATCCTGGAGCCTCACCCTACATCAGGCCTGGGGTGAGGTTGATACAGGGTCAGAGCTGTGATAAGAGTCAGAGAGATTGGTTCCCTACAGTTGCTAATACCTGGCCCTTTGTAGCCTGGCCTGTGTGACCCCCAGTGAAACAAACAGCCATTCTGATTTTAACTTCCTTATTTTTCTTAGTGGTATGTTGCAATGAGAAGTAGAAAGAACAAGATAACAGTTTTAGGGTCAGAAAGTAGTGGATTTAGAGTCTTGTCTAAAGCCACTTATGAGCTATGAAACATTAAGTAAGTTACCTAAATCCTTCTGAGCCTCAGTTTCCTCATCTAATACTTAGAGTTCACCAAGGGCCATCGTCAAGGATTAGAAATAATGTGTATTGTACTGCACATGACCATGGAATTGCCTATTATGGCATCTTCCCAGGGAATATGTCTCTACCAGCCTACTTTGAGAGAAATAAGCCTCATAACCTCTTGCCCATCTACCCATCGTCAATGCTAATTAAACCAGGGGAGACATTTGACCCAAGCTCGTGCCAGAGAGAAATTCTCTCCCTCTCATTGAACTAACACGAGAAGAGTTTATCAGCACTTGAGAGTGGACTTTCTAGTCTATAAAATCTAAGTCAGAGTCTTCATCAGGGCACAGATGTGCTTGTAGAAATAGCTTAAGATACCCAAGGGTGGGAATTGATGAAGAGAGAGATAAAGAGAGAGAGAGTGGGGAGAGAAAGAGAGATTTAGCACACAGGCACATCTAAGTGAGCACTGTCCTGGTTCTCGATGTTCTCAAGTCCCCATGAAATCTGGCTGTGTTTTTGTCTTTGTTTGTTTGCTGAGGAAGATTAGCCCTGAGCTAACGTCTGTTGACAATCTTCCTCTTTTTTTCTTTTTTTTTGTTTGAGCAAGATTAGCCTTGAGCTAACAGCTGTACCAATCTTCCTCCACTTTATATGTGGATTGCCACCACAACATGACTGACAAGTGGTGTAGGTCCACGCCCAGGATCCGAACCCACAAACCCAGGCCGCCAAAGCAGAGGGTGCTGAACCTAATCACTATGCAATCAGGTCAGACCCTCCAGCTGTGTTTTAATGGCATGAAATCTTACAATCTTAACCCTCCCCTACATTTTTTAAATTTTTTTTTTGTTTGAGCTAATCTTGGTGAATCTTTGTCCAGTAAATTGCAGCTTCTGTTATTTATTCACTCAACTGGGATTTATGATGACCTATTCTAGGCTCCAAAGAGCAACACTAAAGAAATCAGACAAAAACCCTGCCCTTTGAAGTTTTCATTGACTTCCTCTTTTACAATATTCCTCTATCAAAACCTTGGAGTAATTTGAGACAATTACTGTTTAAATCTCTTATCCAGCTCATCAGTGGATCCTGGGAATTCCTTACCTATTCTTTAGAAATGGCCTATTCTTTCCACTGACTCTGCCCTTGACCAGGTCCTTGTGGCAGCATGTTCCCTCCTGAAACAGGTCTCTGTATCTTTTCTCAGACCTCTCCAGGCTGTCCTTAAACTTCCAGGCAGACTTTCAGAAAGCCAGACTTTGACTATGTTATTTCCCTGCTCTAAAGGTTGATGACTAATTGTTCTTACCACAATAGGATAAAATTTAAAAGAAATTGATGCCTTTCACTTATCCGGAAATCCAGACTCCTCAGCCTTATATTAAAAGCTCAGTAACACCAACCAATTTTTCCAACTAGATTTCCTACCAACTTCTAACCCAATCTCTCTACATTGCTAATATTATGTATAACCTCATTCTTGCACTCTGGTTTGTGCTTCTATTATTTTCCCAGAGTAAAGTACTTCTCTATTTGAATTTTAATACTTCTGCAGCATTGACCAAATGACAGCTTGACTGCAACCTTCTGAGACATCTGGGGCCAGAGGACTCATAAGCTGAGCCTAGACCCCTGACCTACAGAAACCGTGAGATAATAAACGTTTGCCTTTGAAACTGCTATATAGGGTCATAATTTGTATCCAGCAATAGATGACTAAAAGAATAATTAATCGAGATAATTAACGTAAACAGCTTAGAAAGTACCAAAAAAAGTTAACTGCTAATTTTATTGCTAATACTATGGACCATACTTACCTCTCTCTCGTCTGAATTTTCAGGGGGTAAATATATTACACGGGGTAAATATATTACAATGCATAGCAATCCTCTTGGTATAATTTGGTATCCCACATTGTTAAAAAAAATTACATTTATACATATTTTTTTTACATACACATGTATTTATATATATGTTTGGCTTTCATGTTTGCTTATCTATATTTGTGTCTATATGTACATCATATATATAGAGATAGATAGATATTATGGGTATATTTACCCATAGCAATGTAAATATAGATATACAGTCATGTGTCACTTAACAATGGGGATATGTTGGGTGATTTTGTCATTGCGTGAACATGATACAGTGAACTTACACAAACCTCGTTGGTCCAGCCTGCTACATGCCTAGGCTACATGGTATAGCCTATTGCTCCTAGGTACAAACCTGGACAGTACATTGCTGCACTGAATACTATAGGCAACTGTAACACAGTGGTATTTGTGGATCTAAACATATCTAAACAAACATAGAAAAAGTATAAGGAAAAGACTGCATAAAAGATAAAAAATGGTACACTGCATAGGGAACTTACCACGAACGGAGCTTACAGGACTTGACATTGTTCTGGCGAGTCACTGAGTGAGTGGTGAGCAAGTGTGCAGGCCCAGGACATTACTGCACAGGGCTGTAGACATTATGAACACTGCGCACCTAGGCTACGCTATATTTATAAAAAATATTTTTCTTTCTTCAATAATAAATTAACCTAACTTACTGCAACATTTTTACTTTATAAACTTTTCAATTTTTTTAACTGTTTGACTCCTTTATAGTAGCTTTTAGCTTAAAACATGAACACGTTATACAGCTGCACAAAAGTATTTTCTTTCTTTATATCCTTATGCTATAAGCTTTTTCCTATTTTTAAAATTTTTCATTTTTATATTTTTACTTTCTAAACTTTTTTGTTGAAAACGGAGACACAAACACACCCATTAGCCTAGGCCTACACAAGGTTGGGATCATCAATATCACTGTCTTTCACCCCCATATCTTGTCCCACTGGAAGGTCTTCAAGGGCAGTAACATACATGGAGCTGTCATTCCCCATGAGGACAATGCCTTCCAGAACACCTCCTGAAGGACTTGCCTCAGGCTTCTCTTCAGGAGGTGTCACTTTTCAGAAACATGGCCATGGTGCTTTGCCTGGTTTGCTTCCTTTTTTCATCATAGATTTGTTTGTAAGCAGATAATGCACCATGAACGTTCCTCTCTATTAATGAAAACCTTTCAGTGTTGGAGTCCATGTTTTCAAATTTTTAAGGTGTTCATTGAGGTCTGCAAAAACTTCTGCTAAACCTTTAACTGTAAATTTTCTTGGGGGTTCTTCTTTTTTTCTTCACTTGCCGTTTCCTTTCCTCTTGCCTCTTCTTCAGCTATGTGTTCCTGTTCCAGTTCAAACAACTCCTCATTAGTCAACTCCTCAGGAACCACCTCTAGGAGCTCCTCAACGTCATCCTCATCCACACCCAGGTTAAAGTCGTTTGCCACAATCTTCTTGCTTGTTGATTTTTGCAACCTCCTCGTCTTTGGCAAATCTTTTGAAGTCATGGATGAATCTCTTGAGTGTCTTCTTCCAGATGCCATTTATATAATTCTTGGGGACATCACCCCAAGCCCAAGCAAGTTTCTTGATGCAGTTATAGATGTTGTAATCCTTCCAGAATTGCATCAGCGTCTTCCTCAGTTGTAGCACTGCCTGGGCAAAGGTCTTCCTCAGGTAGCAGGCCTTAAAAGTTGCTATAACTCCTTGATCCATTGATTGGATCAAAGAAGTGGTGTTTGGAGAGAGAAACACTACTTTGATATTGGGATGAAGGTCACCAATAAAAGGAGGATGTCTGGGAACATTATTAACAATAAGCAAAATCTTAAAAGGCATGTTATTCTCCAAACAGTATTTCCCCATTTCACTAGCATAGCAATTCAGGAGGGCATCTTGGAAGAGGAGCTGGGTCATCCATGACTATTGCTCCCGTAGTACACTGACAGTGTGTGCTTATTGATATGCTTGAAGGCCCTGGGGGTCTCACTGTGCCAAATCACAAAGGGTTTCAATTTGTAGCCTGCAACATTGTCCCTAAGCAAGACTGTCGTCCTGTCCTTAAAAGCCTTGAAACCTGGCATTGACTTGGCCTCTATATGGGTGAAAGTCCTTTTGGGGATCTGTTTCCAGACTAGGGAGGTTTCATCCATATTGAATATTTGCTGTAGCAAGCAATTTTTCTTCACAACCAGCTTCTCTAGAGTTTCCAAAAATTCTTCAGCTGTCTTCATATCAGCAATAACAGACTCTCCACTTATTTTCACATTATGTAATAAATAATGATTCTTGAATAGTTTAAACCACCCAGAGCTAACAGCAAATTTAATATCATAGTCAGGTCCAACTTTTTCCTTCAACATCACAAAATTTTTGCTTTGACCATAATCGTTATGGTGCTAAGAGGGATATGCTTCTGCGTCTGGTATTCCATCCAAGACATTAGAAGTTTCTCCATGTCTGATACAGGCCCTTCTTGAATTTTTGTTAGTCTCATTGCCTTCAATGAAACAGATCCTTTAACTGCTTCCATCACTTTGTTTTTGGTCTTCAAGATCATAGCGATGGTGGAATGGGACATGCTTGACAGGTGAGCAATAACCATCACTGATTTCCCACCTTCATAGTCCTTAATCACTTTTAATATTGTTTCCAGGCCAATCACTCGATGTGGCCTCTCACTGGCAACATTAGCAGTGCATTTTGTACTTTTAGGAGCCATGGTGAACAAAACAATACAAGATTAAATCAAGCAGAAGAGAAAATGATGCAATCAAGAGACGCGGTAAACACGAGATGTATGAGGCTGCTGCTGGCCTAACATGGCATACTATTTTACAGTAAACTTTTTTATAAGTAGAAAGAATGCACTCTAAAATAATGAAAGATATAGTATAGTAAATACATAAACCAGTAACATAGTCATTTATTATCATCAGCAAGTATTATGTACTGCGTATAATTGTACGTGCTAGCTATACTTTTATATGACTAGCAACGGAGTAGGCTGTCTACAATAACATCATCACAAATAGGTGAGTTATGTGTTGTGCTACAATTTTAAGATGGCTACATCACTAAGTGATGGGAAGTTTTCAGCTTCACTATAATCTTATGGACTACTGTCATATGTGCAGTCTGTCATTGACTGAAACATCGTTATGCAGAGCATGACCGTATGTATATCTTTGAGGTCAAGACTCTTTTGGCTTTATCTTTCCCAAGTACTGTGTTAAGCCTATACAAAATGTGAATTTATTGCATGATGAATAAATTGATGCTAGATAGAATGACACACTTTGATCCATTAGGCTTGCTTCAAGAAAACTCTGCAAGCTGCGGAACTAGTATTTCTGGAATCCATTTAGGGGGGACTGTGAACTGGGTCAAAGGGAATTAAACAGATGGAATTATCTGGTTTCATTTGAGAGAGCTGAGAAAATAGAGATGGCATAGCTATGGTTTCCATAGTCAGCAGCATATAACTTCCATTTAATATTGCACAAAATATAGGTAATTAAGACCAATTTATATTATCAAAACCATTTTGAATTCCAGTAAATACTAAAACCACATACCACTAATCTTAAAAGCTTATATTGTGTAAGAAGAAATTTGAATTGCTCTGTGCACGCTTTAAATGTTGTCAAATGGCTAGATTATTTGTTTATGTGCCTTTTTTCATCACATCCATTAGTTTAAATATTACATGGTTGCACAAATTAAACTGATACAGACATTCAGTTGGAAACCTGGAGGCAAGTTTCTGACCTAAAAAGCACACAGACTTGGTAGACTGAGAGATCTGGGCTCAAATCCAGGTTCAGTCACTTACTAAATTTGTGCCTTTGAGCAAATGATACACATTTTCTTAATCTCCGTTTCTCATTGTCTAAAATGGGAACAATGATATTTGCCTCGTAGAATTATTTTGGTGATTAAATCAGGTTATAAAGTATCTGCTACACAGAAATCACTCACCCCTTTCCTGCACTATATTTTATGCATGTTCGTATGAATGGGTTTCACATTTTAAAAAAGGAGAAATCAACTCATTAGCAAATACCGCAAAAATATCTCAGTTCAAAATTAATGCCTGATGTCCAACTAATTTTCCTTGACTGCTCCTTTGTGGCAGGCCTCGAATGGGATGAGATTACAATGTTAGAAACAAGAATAGCAGACAAGCTGCCAAAAGGACTATGAACGCATTCCTTGCTCATCATACTTCTAAGTCTCAGAGCTGTCAAATTATCTAAAAAGATTTTATAAGACAAATTCTTTTAATCATTTCCAGGAAAATTTCAAGTTACTTAGATTTTCTTTCATGCTCTTAAGTTTTCCTAGGTCCCAAGTCTATAAATTTCAACTATCATCTATTTTTATTTCATTATTTTTTAAACTGTCCCTCAGAATAATTTGGAGACTTACTGAACAAAAGTCAAATGATACTAAAAAACATTAGGTTGAATAATACTGAAACAAGAATGACAACTTTAAATCAGGTGGTTTCTCTATAAATTTTTACTAGTATTTTGAAATGGAGGTTTAAGAAATAATCCAAATAGTTGACTTAAAATAAACCGTTTTGTTCTGCCCTCTTTATAGTCACTCCTTTGCAATTTACCTCAATTTTATTGCATTCCTCTCCCTCTTTGTAATTTCTTGACAAGGCCACAATGCTAGTCAAATGTTAAACCCACATCTTCACCTCCTCGGTGCCCGTAATAGGGCTGCTCACTAGGTAAGGGGAAACACCTTCAAATATTCAACAGCCTCGATTCATGGCCATAAATCTTAAATGAACATGTAAGAGAAACTGTGATCATCTTATCGCCCTTACCTAATATATTAGTACTCCCTTACATAAAAATGACTGTTTTCATACCAATGTTTCTATTCAAACATTCAAAATGCTCCCTAACCTTCCACTGGCTCACCTCTAACCACTAACTACTGTCACCACATACACATGAGCATACATGCCCAGAACAGAGAGGCACACAAACTCTTAGTTTGTTTTCTTGCTTTGAGAACTCCATCTTCTTCCCATGAAATCTGTCTACTTTCTAATACCTTCCCTTCAGTCACATTGGGTGAAGCGCGCCAGTTCGTATCCAAAGTCAAATGCTTTCCTGTAGGTCTGGATCTCAGCTCCCTCTCACATTCTCAAAGACCTTGCTCTGGCAATCATAGTTTATCTCTTGAGTTATTAATTTTCCTTTTTAGTATATTTTGTCCATAAGCATGCAAAAATACTCTAGTATCTTCCATCCTAAGGATTCTACTCTTGATTTCATATCCCTTATTTTAACTCATTCACACAAAATGTTTCAAAAGAGCTGTCTGTCTTCTCTCTCCAAACCTTTCACCATTTTCTTTTCTCAGCCTGTCCAATGCAGTGTCAGCGCCCACTCTTTCAACGAACTTGGTCTCATCGAAGTCATACAATGGCTGGCGTGCTGCAAAATCTTTTGTTTACTCTTCTGTTGTTGGCTTCCTCCAATTCTTAATATCTTCCAATATAATTGACCCGTTCTTCTTTTTTTGAAACATTCTCTTGGATTTTAAGATAATCACTTCTTGTTTTCCTCCTATATTCAAACTGCTCTTTTCCGTTTCCTCTTCTGGCAGTCCTCCTTTGCTGAAACTATTTGTCTCAGTAGGCTCTAGGTTTCATTGTAGGAACTTTATTCTCTCCATATTGAATCTCTTCCTGGGTCATGCCATTCCCTACCATGACTTTAAATAATCCAGACCTGATCTCTTTATGGATGATACTCCAGACATTTTTGATAAGTGCTCTGATGGAAATATGAACAGTATAATGAAGGTATAATCATAAAACAGTTTTTTTCAAATTATTGCCTTCAACTACGATCTGTTGAATATCCTATGCTAGTAGTCAACACACCTTTCCAGTCATTTTCAGCTATTATACTATTCAGCCAAATTCAGTTTAATGTTTACTCTCATGTTCAGTTCTACATTTGCTTCCTACATGCTCCTAAAACTCCTGAGGAGGAAGATACATCTGATATCACTTTAGTGGCTCTCAGTTAGCATGTAATACACCTAGCACCTGTTATTTCAGCTTTGGAGCTTTAGTCATCTATTTGGGCACAAAGCATCCTGTTACGCTTATATACCCAATTGCCTACCTGACATTTCTCCTTGGCTATCTAACGAGTGTCTCAAAATTTATAAGTCAAAATAGAGCTCTCAGTTTCCAAGTCCCTCCCAGGAACCTCTTTCTGTCTTTCACATCTCATCACATCACTACTTTCCATCAAATTGGTCAAGACCAAAATGTAAGAGTTATCACTGATTTTTCTTTACCCTTCACCCACCCACACATCCAATTCAAGAACAAGTGTGTCACCTTCATTTTTAAATATGTATTCCAATCTCATCCATCTTTTTTAGATCTCCAGTGTTACCAACTTAGTCCACAACGTCATCCCTTACTTGACTGGTGTAATAGCCCACTAACTGGTCTCTTCCATTCTTGTCCCCTAGAATCCATTTACCACATACCGAAGAGCATGAATCTGATTGTCACTCCTCTCTTAAGTGCTTCAATGGCTGCTCACTGCATTCTGAACAAAATGAAAACTCCTCAGCATCACATAAAAGACCTTACATGAGCCAGCTCTCATGTATCTCTTTGATTCCATCTCTCTCTACTCCAGTCTCATAATTCTCCCTTCTGTTGGTTGAAAACACAAGCTAGTTTTAACTTAGAGCTGTAATACTTTCTCGTCTCTCTCCCTGGAGCACTCTATGCCCATATCTATTCATAGCAGCTCCTTATGTTTTTTCCATTTTTCTTTTTGTAATTTAAGTCTCAACTCAAATATTTCCACTCTGAAAACTTCCTTGACCACCCAATCTGCATTAGCTTTCCCCATCTCCAGTCGTTCTTTGTCATATCATGTAGTTTTAATTCTCTTCAAAACATCTGTCATTATCCAAGATTATCTTCAGTATTTGTTTAATTGATTATTGGTGTTTGTCCCATAGAAGATCAGCTCCATGAGATCAAGGACCTTGTCGGTCTGGCACAGATAATGCTATGTGTTCCCAAGCCCCATTTTCTTTTCCTCTTGGGCACACACACTGTGTTTCCTGCTTCCCTGGCAGCTAGGTGTGGCCATATAGTTAGTTACAACCAGTGGAATGTGACAGAAGTTATCTGCTGCAGAGCTTTCATGCCTCGTCTTTAAAACATCCTGAGGCCTTCCAGGATCTCTCTGCATCACCTAGACTGTTGTGAGCAATCCAGTAACAGACAGTGAGAAGCCACCAGCAAGCAGGAGCCACGATCCCTCGATGAACATATGAGGTAGTAAATCCAAATTCAAATTTGGACTGCAATGTAAGTGAAAGATAGCCTTGAATGCGTTGTCACTACGATTTTAGGGTTGTTGATTATAGCAATGAGACTACTTTGACTAATATATGTGACCTGTTCATTGCTCACAGTTTGTTTTCTTCAAACATGCACAGAGTTTTCTTCATTATTTCAGATTGGCTCTGCCATGCACATTCCCCATAGCCTCCTCAGAGTTCTATAAAATAGGTATATTCATTTATTCAGTCAATTAGCACACTTTTATTGATCTCCTGTCCCTGAGCTCAGCCCTACAGGTATGGAGGTCAACTTATATCAAGCCAAGGGACCGATATTAATATAGCTTTAAAAGTGCTGGAAATGTAACTCATAGAAATATGAGTTCATGCTTACAAGATCAAGATCAAAAATAAATTCTTCTTGAAACTACTGAAGAAACTTCACTGAGGAAGGAACATTTTAGGTAGATCTCAAAGAACCCATAGATATTTATCAACTTAAAAAATGGTTGAAAGCTGCACCTGAACTAAAAGTTTCAAGATAAATAGTTGAAAAATTGCTAGTTGTCTGAAAAATTGTAAGTTCAGAACATTGGAAATGTAGGTTCATTGGGGAAGGGAAAGTGATGTAGCTCTGACATCTGACATCACATATCTTGCCAGAAGGTTCTTTATTTTCTGGCTGACTAAAGAGGTGCCTTCATCTTTCTACACAGATCCATGTGCATCCTTCTCAAGTCTACCTTCTTGGTCAGAGAGGATTGGAAAATGCCTGAGGATAAGTGATGGAAGACAAGTCTGGAAAAAAGGAAGAACCAGATTATGGAAGCTTATATTTCTCTTTCTGAGATAATTTAAGTTTTATTCTTTAGGCAATAAGAAAGCAACAAAAGTTTTAAATAGCCTAGTTTATGGAGAGTGCAGAAGTCAGCTAGTGGTAAAACTAAGGTCAACTAGTGGAGATGGATGTAGGGAGAAATTGAGAGATTTTTGGAGCTCATTGTACCATGCATGCCTAGACAAAGGCAGTGGAAAAGGAAGGATTAAAAGAAGCAAAATTAAAGAGTGATCCCTGAGGCCAGAGAAGATGTAGAATCTATAGACTTTGTCAACTGAAGGAGGAAGTAGCATCTAAGATCACAACCATTTTTATAGGATGATAAGCCCTTGGGTTAACAGAGACAACATATTTAGAGATGGTAATACAAGAAGTAAAGGAAAGTGATTTACGTGAAGACTGGGGGAAGAAGGATGATGGGGTACACTTTTAGACACATAACTGTAGTTTAACACGAGATAAACCAGAAGCTTTTTATTAGCCAGGATTACAAAACACCAGGAAACCTATTTTTTCATTAAAAAGACCTCTTCAGGGGTTGGCTCCATGCCTTAGTGGTTAAGTTTGTGCGCTCCACTTCAGCAGCCAGAGGTTTGCAGGTTTGGGTCCTGGCACAGACCTATGCACCGCTTATCAAGCCATGCTGTGACAGGCACCCCATGTATAAAATAGAGGAAGATGGGCACAGATTAGCTCAGGGCCAATCTTCCCCAGCAAAAAGAGGAGGATTGGTGAAAGATGTTAGCTCAGTGCTAATCTTCTTCACCAAAACAACAAACAAACAACTCTTCAAACATTATAGGAACTATTTATACATACCATATATTATAATATTACTAGACATGAAATCCTAAGTTTAAGCCAACATTTAAATAAGACTCTCAATCAAATTAGGTTTATTGTTTCAATAAAGTTTTTGAAAATTATATTACTAGTTGACTAACGATGTGAATTTGTTCTTAGAACTCTTCCTGTATTTTAAAATCGTGTTTCTTCTGAAACACACAAGTAATGCACACCAAGTAGTTACTGAGTTTTAGTGACTCTCCCATGATCGGCATGAGTTTGTAACTATTCTCTGTTAAGAGAGTAAAATTTAGTTATTTGGACTAAATAACTTCAAGCTCAAAATAACCTTGGGGCTGGAAGTTATTTCTAAGTAATATCTTAAGTGATCCTAATAATTATGTTTAGCTCATTCTGACTCAAGTTTGCTTGAGTTCGACAGGTAGCAAAAATAGATATTGTCTGTCTTTTTTCCTTGAAGATTGTTAGAAAAAAACCTATTAGAGTTTTAGGGATCTTGCTTACTTGAAAAGTGTTCTCATAATAATTCCTTACACAAACCATTACTTGATGATCACCTGCTACTGTAAAAATGGCTGAAAAGTCTATGGTCCATGGAACTTATAAAACATCCAGGCAGTTTCAATCTTTCAAAAGATTTTTAACACTACGTCATTATCATCCTACCTTTGGGGCAAATATACAGTGGGACAAGCAGAAGTCCCAAAATAAGAAATAAATCTTCTATGGCAACATTAACAGGCCATTCCCAAGAATAACCAAAAGTACTTTTAGTTGTTGCAAGACACTTATGAATTTCTTTCAGCTATTACTTTGCACCACAGAATGAGGGGGTCACATAGGCAATGTCTTAAAATCTCAACTACAAGCACCATGTCGCTTCTGAGCCAGGGTCTGCTGGTAACTGGTGGCTGTTTGTTTAAATTAGCCCTAATCTAGCTCTGAATTCCCTTTCCTCCAGTTACTCGACAGCACAGTCGTCTGCTCTGCACAGAACTCCATTTGGCAGCTGTACGTATATATAGATATATGGACATATTTAAAAATCACAATAAAACAGAGAATCCAAGTAGGACAGGGAGACATGATACCTAGTCTCAAGAAGTTTATTGTCTAGTTGGAGAGACAGAGGGAGAGAGAGAGAAAACATAAAATAGCTTAGAAGTTGTAATAATAAATGAAAAAATGATCAAATCTGACCAAAAAAAGTGCATAGCGAGAACAGAGTAATCCATTTACTTAATTAATAAAAATTAAGAAAATTAAGAAAAAATGTCAAAGTGAGATTTTTTTTTAGGTAACATGTATTACTTTTCTGTGGTTAAACCTTTATTCATTCTGTTTTGCAGCCAATATAGAAATTATTAGAAAATAGAAATAATACGGAAAAGTCACTTATAATCCTACGGACTGGAGATAATAAACATGTGCCTGTGTTTCTCTACACATCTTGCTCCTATAATCACATGATTTTACAAAATTACTATCTTTGTCCCTGAGTGGATGCTGTGGTATGCCACCCAGATACCCCTTCAGCCCTGAGGCATTCATTCCCCAGCTGCAGGGGGTGTTGGCACTGCGACTCTTTGAGAATCACCCTCAGATGAAGAGATCCCCATGAGATTGGCTGAATCCCTTGTTCCAACTGCCTTACGGTTCAACCTTCCTCAGCTCAGTCCGCCTTCCCTTATTCTCCGAAAGCTGTTGATCCCAGGGACAGTCCTCTCAAAACTCCTGCAGGCAAATATCTATCTCAGAGTCTGATTCCCAGGAAACCTCACCTAAGACACTCTACAAATGAATTTTTGATCAGTTCTCCCCCACTCAAAAATATTTATTATCAACTCAGCCTTACACATTTAAAACTATGTGTAAAATAGTTTTGGGGACTTCATGGTCTTTTACTCTATGAACATACCATATTGTGCTTAAGCATTCCCTACTTTGAACATTTAAGACAAGGAATTCAGGGTTTGAGATACAGGAGAGGGTGGGAAAGGAAGTGTCTGACATAATGGCTGGAAAGGCTAGGGTAAGAGGAATGCGTATTTCACTTTACAAGAGCAGAGATTCTAAAGTGCAAGAATGGTAAAGTATGAAATGCAATTGAAAGCGGAACTCTGAAAACAAGGGTAAATTGGCTAGATTTAGAGTAACGAAGGGTAAGCAAATTACTTGATGGAGAAACCAAACATTGGAGGCAAGTTATTCTAGAGGGTACATGGGAATTAAGTGCAGTGGAGAAACCCTGGAGCGAGCAAGTGACTAGGTCTATAGCACAAGTCATGCAGATGAGAGACCCTGGATGCCTGGGAGAAAGCGTTGGCTATTAAATTGGAAAGGGTGTCTCGAGAAACATAATAGACCAAAAAAAGAAAAATGTCAAGGCTTAGTGATGGATTAGATCTAGTGAGGAAAACAGAAAAGGAAAGTGAAGATGATTATAAGGTATTTATCCTGGGGGATTGGGAGACAGAGGAAGCTTTTAATGTTAGTGGTGAAATTAGGAAAGGGTGACTGTTGGCAGAAGAGGATGATTAACTTACCATCCGATGGGTTAAATTTTTGGTGTCAGGATTTCCAAGAGAAGATAATGTGTGGGCAACTCGAGTTAACACAATGCAGAAAGAAGGAGGCTAAACATATTTTTTCTTGTCTGTGTAAGAGGTGCAAAGAAAAACAAAGGTTTTAATTGTAGCAAAATGTAGAGCAAATTTATGTTAAAACAACTAGTACATATAAGTTTGCACTACACTCTAGTTTTCTCAAAGAAGCAACTAGAATATTAATAGTAAGAAGTCTTGTGTATTAAAAAATATATATATACACATATACATAAATACACATGTATATTCTCTAAGAATATCATAATTGTACATTTCCCCTATAACTTTGAAACTAGGTATATAGTATCAAATTTTTTGGGACAATAAGCAGACCTCATATTTGTGGAGAAGTGCAGTATTTAATCAATACTAAGTTTCATTTCTCATAATAACAAAAACATAGACTAATTTTTATAACTCGACCAGGTTTACCACATTTGGATATAATTCTTAAGGTATATCTGATGTTAAGTGTAACAAGATTAGAATTGCTTGATGAATAAAACAAATCAAAATTATTTTTGGAGAATTAACTTGGAATGTTAAATTTGCATTCTGATCAGTTTAAAGACTATTCACTTTTTGAACCATCTTGAAAACAGAGCATGTGTTAATTGATAATTTATTAATACAATTTACTTTTCACTGATTCTCAACTGTTCATGAAGTCCATTCATTCTTTATCTCCCACAAAATCTTCAAGTTACTTCTGGGAATTCTTGGAGAATATACAGTGTTCTTGTATATTACAATAACTTCTGGCCCTCCAGGCTGAGGATGGGTGCCTAAGAAGTCATTTGAGAGCCCCTTGATTTTGCTGTTGCTTCTATGCCCCATTGAGATAAGGGTGACACTTGTGCCGAGGGTGCAATCTTCAGTGTTCCAATAACCACAAGCAAGATGCCAAAGTAGTACCAGTTTCTCTGGAGACTCAATGGGTCTAAGGGACCTTACACTGTGCATAGAAACAGAAGAAACACTTTCATAGATTGCCTCATATTTTGTCACTTTGCTTCTTGCAGCCTTGCTTCTGCCCCATAGAATAATACCCTATAAAAATATTTCTTTGTTTTCTGCATTTAAAGCTTTTTTCCATGAAGCCCTGACACAAGTTCATGATATCTGACACAATTACAATGCTGCCATACCCATGCATTTTCTCTCTGTTGCTTGTACCTCTTAGCTCTCTTTCCCTCAACATCCTTAAAAAAAAATGATCCAGAGAAGTGATGTCATCAACACTGAAGAAGACATCCCTTGTTGTATTCCCCCACCAACAACAATTTGGCATCCATCCATGGACAAAAGTGCCTTTGTGGGATCCAGCACTATACACCAAGGGACTCAGGAAGAGTCTTGCCCACCCATGCATTGGGTAATAGGCATACAGAACTCTGTCCTAGCTGTGGACTCTGCAGTGGCCTCTGAACTGGCTCCAGCGCCTCTCAACCATGGTCTGGGAGCCCCTATAGGACACTGCCTTAGACAATCACCCATAGATGAGAGAACCTTTGTGGAAATCCAGGTTTCTAGCACAGAAATTCCAGCATGCCACTGGAGCAAAAAAATACAAGTTTGGATGCATTAGAAAGGGTAAGAGGAACATATTTACTTTACGTGCATCACCCATCCCCCAACGCAGCACAGCTCAGGTCCAAGAGAAATCTTCTCAGTCAGAGATTTCTTCTGCAGGGAAAAGTGTGAGCATGTGAGTGAGTGCCCAGCTTTCCCAGCTGTGTGAAATGCTGCCAAAGAGGTTCCTTTCTCTCTCACTCCATCTAGAGCACTGAGTCATGAGCTACATGACCAGTGGATAGGAAGAGGTTGGGAGAGTGGCAGAGAGGACTTTCAGAGGACATTAAAGGGACATGGATCCTACTAACTGCACTGCAGACTCCATCAAAAAGTCTGCCTATGAGCTGCTGGGGACATCTTTCTGTAGATTCCCCCAACTGGCCCACAGGCACCTCCAGTGCTCCATGTGCCTCAACTACACCCTCCCACCCTGTGACCAGCTGTCTCTGCATCTTCCTGACAGTGGAGAGAATGAGTTTTCACAGATGGCTAGTGAGTACTTACAGAAAGCTGGCTCAACCTGCAGGACAGGGAGAAACCATAAACTTAAGAAAGCAAAAATGAGGCTGTCAGCACCCAGCCTAGTATGTTGCAAGATGTAGAAAAGGCATACAAACTTAAGAATTTTGCCACAAGATGAAGTAAGATGTGTGAAGCAAGTGTACTCAAAGAAGATCCTAGAAAGCCCTGGAATATGTACCAAGGCTGATAGAAGGTATTTCTCTCCTGAAGGCAGTTAATAAAGACCGGAGGAGATGACTGCCACTACAAATGCAGAGACAGCTACAAAAGGCTTCAAGAAATGTGAAAAATCAAGAAAACATGATACCACCAGAGAATTACAATAATCCACTATCACAGAAAGATAAGTCAATGAAATTAGGAAAATAATACATGAGCAAAATGAGAAGTTTAACGAAGAGATAGAAATCATAAAAAAAAGAATCAAACATAAGTTGGGGAGATGAATTATACAATGAATGAAACGAAAAATGCAATATCCCTAGGATGCAAGGATGGCTCAACATATGCAAATCCATCAATGTGACAAAGCATATTAATAGTATAAAAGACAAAAATCATATGATCATCTCAATAGATGCAGAAAAAGCATTTGACAAAATACAGCATCCTTCATGATAAAATCTCCCAATAAAGTGAGTATACAGAGAATGTACCTCAACATAGTAAAGGTCATATATGACAAGTCCACAGCTAACATCATACTCAATGGTGAAAGGTGGAAAGCTTTTCCTCTAAGATCAGAAACAAGACAAGGATGCCTACTCTCCCCATTCCTATTAAACATAACACTGGAAGTCCAAGTGAAAGCAATCAGGCAAGAAAAAGAAATAAAAGGCATCCAAAGCAATAAGGAAGAAGTAAAATTGTCTGTTTGCAAATGACATGATATTGTGTATAGAAAGTCCTAAAGACTCCATCAAAAAATGGTTAGAACTAATAAATAAATTTGGTAAAGTTGCAAGATACAAAATCAACATACAAAATCAGTTGTATTTCCATACACTAACTACGAAATATCTGAAAAAGAAATAAAGAAAACAGTATCATTCACTATAGTATCAAAAATAATAAAATACTTAGGAATAAATTTATCCAAGCTGGTGAAATATCTGTACACTGAAAATAATAAGACTTTGATGAAAGAAATTGAAGAAGACACAAATAAATGGAATGATATCTTCTGTTCATGGATCAGAACAATGAACATTATTAAGATGTGCATGCTAAAGTCGTTTATAGACTCAATGCAATCCTTATCAAAATTCTAATTGTACTTTCCAAATAAAAAGAAAAAACAATCCTAAAATTTATATGGAATGACAAAAGAATATGAATAGCCAAGACAATGCTGAGAAAGAATAAAGCTGGAGGCATCACACTTCCTGATTTCAAACTACACTATAAAGCTATAGTAATCAAAACGGTATGGTTATGGCAAAAACAGACACATAGACAAATGGAACAGAATAGAGAATCCAGAAATAAACCCACACATATGTGTTCAACTGATATTTGACAAGGGAGCCAAGAATACTCAGTGGGGAAAGGAGAGTCACTTCAATAAATGGGGAAACTGGATAATCAAATGCAAAAGAATAAAACTGGATCTGTATCTTATACCACTCACAAAAACTAACTTGAAATAAATTAAAGACTTAAATGTAAGACCTGAAGCCATAAAATTCTGAGAAGAAAACATAGGGAGAAAGCTCCTGGTCATTGGTGTTGGCAATGATTTTTTGGATATGACACCTAAAGCACAAGCAACAAAAGCAAAAATAAATAAGTGAAACTACATCAAACTAAAAAGATTCTACATGGCAAGAGAAACAATAAAATGGAAAGGCGACCTACAGAATGGGAGAAAATATTTGCAAACTGCATTTCTGATAAGAAGTTAATATACAAAATATATAAAGAACTCAAAAAACTCAGTAGCAAAAAAAAAAAACAAACAAAAAGTGAGCAGATGAGCTGAAAAGACATTTTTTGGAAGAAGACATATAAATGCCAACATATAGCACATGAAAAGATGCTCAACATCACTAATTATCAGGGAAATGCAAATAAAAATCACAATGAGATATCACCTCAAAATTATTAGAATAGCTATCATCAAAAAGACAAGAGAGACAAGTCTTGGTAAGGATGTGGAGAAAGGGAACCCTGTGCACTGTCGGTGGGAATGTAAATTGGTACAGTGACTACGGAAAACCGTATGGGAGTTCCTCAAAAAATTCAGAATAGAACTACCATTTGAGCCAGAAATCTCATTTCTGGGTGTATATCCAAAGGAATTAAAAACAGGATCTCATAGAGGTATCTGTACCTCCATGTTCATTGCAGCATTATTCACAATAGCCAAAATATGGAAAAAACCTAATTGTTCTGTTCATCTATGGATGAATGGATAAACAAGATGTAGTATATACATACAATGGGGTGTTATTCAGCCATGAGAAAAATAGGAAATCTGCCATTTACAACACTGTGGATGGCCCTTGACGGCATTATGGTAAGTGAGATAAATAAGACAGAGAAAGACAGACACTGAATGATCTCACTTACATGTGGAAGCTAAAACAGTCAACCTCATAGAAACAGAGATTAGAACGGTGGCTGCGGAGCCTGGGGGCTGGAGGAAAAGGGAAGATGTTGGTCATAAACTTCCAGCTATACAAGTACTAAGCTCTGGGAATCTAATGCACAACATAGTGATTATAGTCAACAATACTGTATTACATACTTAAAAGTTTCTAAGAGCCTAGAGCTTAAATGTTCTCACCACAGAAAAGAAATGGTAATTATGTGAGTGATGGAGGTGTTAACTAATCCTACTGTGGTAATCATTGCACAATACATAAGTCCATCAAATCATCACCTTTTACACTTTAAACTTACACAACGTTATATGTAAATTATATCTCAATAACCCTAGATAAGTACACAAATAAATAAAATGACTCATTGACTTGCAGCGTTCCTTTACCAGACATTTCTCGTCTTGCGTTGCATCAGTTGCAACATCTCAAGCTGGGGTCTCAGTTACCTTTGTTTGGGTGACCATTGAAGAGGCAATACCCACACTTTGGAAGTAGGAATATTTGAACATATGCATCAGATACACACTAAGTAGTAATGAATGGATTGCTGATTTCTAGGATATCGACATTTAAAGGCATGGTGCTAGATATTATTATAGAAAGCAGGATTTGTTGCAATGCAAACGTGTGCTAGCAATGTTTGTTTTCAGCACTTCTTTATGTTTTTCTTTTTATTTCTTTATCATTCTGGTTTCTCACCTCTTCTCCAAAGGCTTATAACTCACAGAACTCCTGCAGGGCATCGTAATCTAGGCTCCCTCTGTCACTGCAACGCCAGGAGCTCCTCATATGCAGGGCCTGTCTCACTTTTTTGTTTCAACTCTTGTTTCTAGTCTTGGTGTACTACTTACCTTGGACTCTTACCTTCTGCTAAAACCAGGCATAGTTTAATGGCTTAATTAATGCTCATTGAATAAATGAATGAAAAGCTACAGTTTAAGTTCTGAGGACTTAAAATGTTATTTGTTTCAGATAAGGCAATTTGTTTGCATATTAATAGAGGTTTGCAAAAGGAGTGTGTGATGCCTGGGAAATTCAGGGCCCCATGAGTTGGCTGTAAGAGGTTTCTCTGAATGGGATGTTCATGACAAACCTTCTCGGTCCACATACACATAAAGCTAGTCCTCAGAAAAATCATTAAAGTGTGCATATGGATTGTTTGTGCTATTGACAGAAAGCCTCGATGGTCCAGGATGCACTGAAACTAAGGGCGTAGAGAAAGAATGGGATAGCCCTTCTCTTCATATCAGCCAAGAGAATATTTTAACTTGCAACTGTTTTTAAAGCTGTTAGGACCAATCTGGACTTTGAAGCTAATCTTAGGACATCTTGAGACAGGCTGCCCTTTCTCCCCATTCCCTTCTGTACATATTTGCCACTGCCTAGGTATATGTTGTTTGCCAAAAGCTCCTTTTTTGGATAATAATCAGGAAATTGTATAATTTCAAGAATAGAGGACAAAACACGAAGTGACCTAAGCTTGTCTTCATCTGATACTGGAGGGCGTAGGGGGACAGCGCCGGTAAGCGATCCTTCAACCTCTAATTGGAATCTCAGGACAAAGGACTTGCTGCCTCTTGAGAAAATAAATCTGTAGAGAAAAAAGACAGGCTTCATGAAGAAGGAGCTCACTGCTTAGTGGGAGGACTAGAAAAGAATGTAGATAATTATAATACTAGGAAGAAAAAAGAAGACTAAATAAATTCCTAACGGTCACCTGCTTGTCAAAGGATCTAAGTAAACCTAAAATGTGAACATTTGTATTTTCAAAATTAAAGCAACTCAAACATGATTAAGAGCACATTTTTCATTAAAAAAATAGCCCATAGGTAATTTTAAAAAACAACTTCCCCTAATTTATTTCAAAATGCTTGAATGTGCAAATATTCCCTAAATTCACAATTTCAAGACACATATCTACTCTGAGAAATAATAATAGATTAGATATTTCAAATGTTACTTTGTATACTATGGATCACATAAAAAATAGTTGTTGGCTTAACTCTGATGATGACTTCATGACTAACAATAAAAACATTAAAAGATATTTGATAATGTAAAATAATATTAATAATATTTTGTTGGTTTTTTCTTTTCAAAAACATCAATGAATTACTATTATATGTAGCCTCTGTTTTTCAAAACTATCAAAGTACAGTAAAAGAAATGTTCTTTTACTTACATTTTCCAACAAATTTTAATAATACACATATATGAGTAAATGCAACATGTGAGTAACTTGCATAAAATAAGTAAACAGGAAACCACCAATGTCCAACTTCTCAAGATAAAAAATAGTATTTAATGATTAATACAGAAGAATAAACAAAACCCACATTGCATAATATTGTAAATAAATTGTAGTTTACTTCATCTATATCAATATCTAGTTAACTGTTAATCAGATATTTTTATATTGAGTGTTTAATTTATTTCAAAGAACCTTTTCTTTTTCTTTTCCTCATAGTATCTTAAATTCAAAGAATTCCTTCCAGTATAAATAAGGATTGCTTCCTGACATAGACAAAGCTAGCTTTTGTATTTATCAACCTGATATTCACTTAAAAAAAATCAGATAAGCAAATTGAATGTGCAAAGACTGTTTTTACTGTAATCAGTAATAACAACAAAAAGAAAATTAGTTACTAATTTCAAATCTACCTGCACTATGCCCAGAATCTTATGTGCATTATTTCATATAATTCTCGCAACAGCCATATGAGAAACACATGCTAATGGTCAATGATACAAATAATGTAATCGAGTTGTGGGAAGATTAAACTCGTCCATGGGGAACAAGGATTCAAACCTAGGAGTAGCGAAATCCAAATCCAGCTTGTCTAGCTTCCTCATGTTGGCCCACTGTGCAACACCCCCTCCCTGAGTACTGCTCTGTTCGCCTGTCTCCTAAACCTCCTTCCAGCTTTCCATAGACATCGAGAACTAGGTAAACAATGCCTACCATTTCACATGATATGTTCTTCTTACAATATAAAATAACGTTTCTGCAACAATATAGGGAATGTCTTCTTCATATTATTTTTCCTTCCATCCTGTCTTCTCCTTCCATTTTTCCAACCTCAGTGCACAATGTAGCACTTTCTTTACTCTGGGGAAACGGCACTTAATGCTGTGTGCAAGGAGGATGCTTTTTGATTTTCTTCATCATAAGGAAGAAATATTACAAAATATTGCTATGTGGATAGGTCCGAAGAAATAGCCTATTCGATAACTGAAATACAGCTTATTTTTAGAGGCAAAACTACCTCCACATTTGAGAGGGGTAAAAGTATATGATGAGAATGTGGAAATAACAGGAGAAAGAAAAATTGAAAAAGACTTGCTCTATCCTACTTTCCCCTGTTTCCAATTGTATCTATTAATTTTCAGTAATTACCATTTTAACGGTTTTGGTGACAGCAGTAGCAGCCTATCTCTTTGAAATCTTTGGGATTCAGAACAGGAAACTTAACTTTGTCAAACTAAACAAGTCTGCATTTCCCATCATGTGTGTTAATTCTCTAATAATGGTGTATCATCACCAGTTATGCACATTAAAGAGATGTATATCAAAGTATAATACTCCATGTCATGTAGGAAACGTCATTAATGCTTGAGACTGATTTTTTTCCAAAATACATTTTTAATTATTTTTTTAAAAAGTCTGTGTTTTCTTCCTTTTGTCTTTGTGTGAACAACAGTTTCTTGTAAAATGACAGGGTAACATTTTAATAGTTTTCATGATTTTATATAAACTGAATCCAAGTGGATTTTATAGATACAGATATAGATACAGATATAGATATGGTTAGGCACTCAGTGAAATAAAACTACCCAACCATGAGTGATTTGGTGTATACTATAGACATTCTATGACATAGAATAATTTTCAACCCAGCTTACAGGGCACAGTGAATTGAGGGGAGTGAGTGTGATGCTTTTGAAAAGTCTTCTAATCCTTTCTTTCAGGAGAAGACATGACATTTTGGTAAATTAGAAAGTAGAGTGTGCTGGTGCCTTTCAGAAGATGTAAAACGCTTCACTTGGTCCTAATGTACATAAAGCAATTAGTTACTTGTCATGATGAGTGTTCCCTAAGGCAGTGCACTTTCTCCATTAGTATTTGTATCTACATGCCATTATACATTGGGTAGCACTAAATAGATGAGATATGTTTAGAGAATTACTCAAGTCATGCGCCATCAAGAAAAGAGATATTAGCCAACACTATTAGCATACAGGTGGGGTTGGATCACTTAGACAGTTGCCAATGAAGTATTTATTTTTAAATGCTTGCTGAGAGTGCAACATTTAAAACTGATTAATTAACCCTTAGAGAAGAAGTATTTCTTTATTGATTGATAAATATTTTTGGCTGGTGAACATGAGCATGACAGTTTTGTTAGAGGTCATCTCTTCTCCCTACCCTTCCTGCCCTCTTCAGCTGGAAAATTCAAAGTTCTCTTCTATTTGGAAAATATTACAAATATATTAAGAGAAACTTAATTAAAGGACCTTAAATATAAAGCCACCATATCCTGTCACATCTTAGGGTTAGTGTAGATATACAAAATAAAAGCAAGATTATGTTAGTCTATGTTTTTTGCCTCTAAATATCTTATTTCCTCTCTCTCTCCCTGTATCCTGGCTAAGACCTTGAATATTCACAAGTCTTAAAAGATAATCTAGTTTCACCTTGGCTCTTTTCAAATACATGTTTTATTTAAAAAGCTAAGTTTTGATTCATCAGCTTTTCCAGTAAAATTATTAAAGCATAATCTGCCTCATTCACCAGGCTTGCAGCAAATTTATGAGTGCCTCATATACTCAAAGTATTGAAAATTATCAGAGTCTGTCCTCTGCGCTCGTTCCCATAGGTCTGTATTTTGTTTAGAACTTACCACACTGTGGGCCCTTTACCTCTATATAGGTCTCTCCTCATAATTGTTCACAACGCATTTTCAGGCCAAGTAGAATAATAAACTTGTATAAATAACACTGAAATGCTGAAGCCTTGAATCAGAGTTGTTATTGATATTTGTTTCAAGAATTTGAAAATATTTTTAATCATTCATCTAAAAAGCACCTAAAAATTTTTAATATTTCATTAAAAATAAAAAATATTTCCAAATTCCCATGCTCCATTATGGGGAAGGAACTGAGAGAATTGGTTAACAGTCTTAGAAATATTAGACTTACCTATATAAATATATTTTAAAAATATAAAGATAAAATATTTTGGTATTGATTGGCAATATTACTACTTAAGTAAATTTGCTGTTTCATTGCATACTTGGAAATTCCAGATATTATACAGAGGAGGTAATTTAAATGTAAGGTAATTAATTTGAAGTTTACCGATGTTCAGAAGTTTTGAATCTTAAAGGATGTATCATATTACCTATTATAATTTTTGAGTCAATACATGCTTACCTGATATTTGGCAATCAAAAATTGCCCATGGCTTAAAACATAGATTTCTCTAAATCATGTGTTCTGAGCCTTGGAAATTAATTATCATGGCAGCTAAATAAAAGTCACCTTTACTTATTACGTTATTATAGCCACTGGGATAGTAAGACATAGATTAAAGAAAATTGGATTATAAAATACAAACATATAACTCCTAAAATAGGAAGAGAAAGATGTTACTGCATGTGCGATGTGCGTTGGTGTTTAAATTCCTCTTCTGCACGTGGACCCCTGCACAAAATTGCAGAGAGGGGAGGCATTCAGCTCGCAGAGGCAACACGCAATGTCCTTGAAGAATCTTTTCTACTGTGAATCTTGGGCAGGAAGAATTTAGCCTTGAATACATACTCCAGGCAAAATTTATAAAGAATAAAAAAGAGTGAGTAGTCTGAAAATATTTCTAGATCAGCATCCGTCAAAATAACTCAGAGAGAAAAAGTCTTGCCGGAGATTTAAAATATTGCACATGAGGAGCCACTCAGGACAGGCTCTAAGGACTGTCAGCCTTCCCTTTAACTATAAAATCTGACACGATCTGGTTTCATTGCTATTTTCTAAATCATAATTATATAAATTTGCTTCTGAATGCTATACCAGCCTCGAGAAGTCTTATAAATTAGCTAACGTAATTGAGTTGATGGAATAGTGAAACAGTACTAGCTGCAATATATTGTTGTTGTTTTTTTCTAAGTAATTCAGTCATTGCAAGCATAATATTAACCGTATCTATCAATTTCAGGGGCAAATGTGAAAATCCCAAGCCATCTTTTTTCTAAATGTTAAGATGACAAATAAGCCATTTTCTAAGTAAGCATAAAAAACCTATCCCAACCTCTATGAAAAGACGCCAACTCTGTTTTCATCTATGGTAACTCATTGGGATAAGAGTAAATACTAATTTCTCCAAAATATTTTATTCAAATAATATTTTAAAAATTACTTTCTAAACAAGTCTCATTGCACAGTTATAAAAATAAAGGCATCAGCTGAGTTATAGTTCAGGTTCTTACTTGATTTTGTTATAATGGAGGAGATAGAGGAGTTCAGAAATTGGCAAGCATTCCATTTAACAGATATTTATTGAGCAATTACTTGGTGAAAAATGCTCTGTTAGATAGGACAAGCTACATAATTTGTGGGGACCAGTACAAAAGGAAAAGGTAGGGGTTCGTGTTCAAAATTTAATAATTTCAAGGTGGAGACAATAGAGCATTAGACCAAGCACAGGGCACTTCTAAGAGTGTGGCCCTGTGTAACTGCCTAGGTCACGCGCTCATGAAGCTGGCCTTGCTGCTGGACACTATGGAATACCTAAGGATGATACGACATCTCTGCCTTGGGTAGAAGTGAGGAAGGGCATCAGGAGGTCTGTTGTGCTATGTCTCACCTGAAAGCTAACCTGAATGGCTGGTTTTATATTGGGGAATCAGGAAATGTTTATCAAAGAATTAGTATCAGAACAGGATCCTGAAAGATGTGTTGGGTTTAACATGGTGAAAATGGGGAAATGAAATGATTTTTGACAAGGCCATGTAATTGAGTATAAATAAACTTAAAGAAGGAACAGAGGAAGGTGTGCCGAATATAGTGTGTATATCAGGTTCATGTAGAGTAGACAAGAGAAATAAAGTTAAAATTATAGGATGGGATCAAAACAAGGAATTACCTGAATGCTAGTACAATGAGTTTGAATTTCCTCTTCTAAGCAAATGGAAGCCTTTGAGTAAGATGATGGCAAGTAGGCTACAGGATGAAACAGAAGTAGAAGGTAAGGAGAGATGTTAGGGTCCCATGTCTAACTAGTAAGTCAGTCATACCTGTTATCAGGGCCTGCATTAGAGAGACAGCAATAGATGTGGAGAACAAGGAACAGATATGAAAAGCATTGCAAATGAAATATTGATACATGCAGGAGGCAGCAGAGAAAGACTGTTTAAATGACTATGACGTTCAAACAACTCAGCAAAAAAGAAAGAAAAGCAAGGTACTTGGACAGTTCAGAAACCATTCCCTTAAGAACTAAATGATGAGTCTATTAATAAATCTGGAAGTAGGAAAAGTGCAATAAGAGAATATTTGACCATAAACTAAAAAACCTTGATTTTTTTCTTGAAAAATGAGGATAACCATAAAATTTGAATCATGGGTGATTCCATCTGTTGGTAGATAACAGTTAAGGAAAAATTATTTTTATGTTATTATCTGTTTTGGTAACAAGACAATCAAGGATCACATATGTTCATCATATTGCCTGGGTTGGACATGTTCTCAGCAAATCTAGCAACATCTTTTCCTATATTAAGTGCTATCAACAGTAATCCAATCATCATTCTTTTTGAATACCTGAACCCCTCATATTCTTCAGATCAACAAACATGTACAGATCACCTACAAAGTGCCAGACACAGTAGAAAGCACTAAGGCAACAAAACGTGAACGAGAAAAGATGTCCTCAGGCAGCCCGTAAGTCTTATAGGGAAAACAGACGCTAATACCCATTCTGTTAGCAGTTTGGGGCACTCAAAGGAAGGAGGAAATGAATCTCTCTGAGTGGAAAGAAATTAAAGATTTTTTCACAATCGTGCTCCTTGAAGATAATCATTAAAGGGGCGGTCTTGAGAGTCTTGAATGTGTATTTGACTGTCGTATACACTAAAATGTCATGGAATTTGTAGTAAACTATTTTGTTACAGCTCTTCTAAAGACAACTATAACAAAATCAAATATTTGAGTAATAATAAAATATTTTCTGTTCAAATTTTTTTAAATCTTTTTGCTAATAAAAGTAGACAAAGCGTTATCTCAAAATTAAGAATATTTGGACTAAGAGCATAAAGGCATAGCATGTGTAGTTTTTTTCTGATGTGTTTTTTCACTTCATAAACTTAAATATCTCTTTTTCTAGCTCAAAATCTCTGTTGTATACACTTTTATAACATGCCTTGAACATTGCAAAATTGAGCTATGTGTATTTTAGGGCAAATATTGGGGGAAGCTGTGTTCAATACCAATGTCTATACCATTTAAACAATGGAAGCATCAGGTAAGTAACAACATTTGGACAGCAAGTCAATATGACTATGAAAGGTCTCCAATAATGAGCAGATTCAGACCAATACACAGTTTGAGTATTTGGCCTTCTTATTGACAAAGGTTGCTTTCAATCACACTGTATCTATTACCATATCAATCATCACTGTAAATGAATACAATGTTATCATTGACAAAGGCATCACTTAAACTGAGAAAGTAAAGATTCTAAATAACAAAGTAATGAAAGGTAGGTTGTTCACAGCAGGAAAATGAAAAATACACTTTAACAATCTATTCATAGGAAAGTAAAGAAATTGGGGACCAATATAAGAAAAATGCAAGTAATGCTCACAAGGACCTTGAAATAGAGTACAGTTAGTCTCACATTGTTACTTATTAAAGTTAATTCAACAGGGCATTTTCTTTGGTATACAAATTAAGATACGGAATTAAACTGATAAAAATGATTTACATGCAGGATTAAAATATTGGCAGTTTTATAGAGTGAAATGTCACTATTTTGCTGTAGCTTCAAGTTTTACATTTCCTCCTTTGAATCCCTGTCAGCCTTCATGAACAGTAGAGAGTTTAATCAATGCTTGAGGTAGCAATAGCATAACATTGACTATTTCTCTTGCCAGTGATCAAAATGATGCTCAGTCAACATTGTAAAGTAAAATAGCTCACACATCTATCCTAATGATCATATTACAAATTAAATAAGGTCCCATGTTTTAAAAAATGCTATGCATTTAAAAGAAGCCTGTGTTTCCACTAAATAAACTATTTTATAGTTACTGGTTTAGCCTAAGGCATTTGGCTTGCAATAAGAACTTCAAAGATCAAGAAATTAAAAATCTTTGGTTATCCCAATTGAAACCATTTTTTTTTAAATTCTGTGATACCAAGCTCTTGTAGACTGAGACTCTGTGTGTGTGTGTTTTAATGTTCTTAAAAGACTTGGAATCAGTTTGCAATTTTATTCCATTGTAAAGAAACATCCTATTAAGCTTCACTTTGATTCAGATAAAGAAAGGAAAGGGTGTCGGGTGTCGTCTTGACATGGAGAAGGCTAGATTGTTATTTAGGTTAATGTGTTAGATACCAAAGCAATATTCAGGAAACAAAAGGGGGGAAAGATGCACAAAATGACAAAGGAAATCAAGAGCAAAATTTCGAGCACATTCAGCTGAATGAAAGAACCACGTGGAATAGCATGACACATTTGGCCATTAAGGAAAATCATACAAATGAGTGTGAGAAATGGCTGGACAATTTTATGGTGGGGGATAGGAAGAGCTTTCAAAGTGCAGAAGCTTAAAGGTCACAAAGAAGGGAAATGGGAGGAAAGAGAGTGCCAGCAATCTACCTTTATTAGACCAATGATTACCACTCACCTAGAAATTGCTTCTCAGGCCTATAAAATATCTGAGCTTTTAACTAAAAGGGAAATACTGTTGCTGCTTATGAATGTTTTAAATGACGAGGATGTGTATTCTCTTCAAAGGTTTCGAGAAAACATTTTAACTGGAAAATGAAACTTGTCTTCATTTTCCTTTCAAAACAATTCCTTTAGATTAACCTCTTGTTTTTTGCTGTTATAAATACAACAAAAGTCTTCAGTGTAAAACTTTTGAATAATAAGGAAAAATCAAAACTGGCAGGTAAGTTTTTTTAAATAAAATTTTTAGTACATATTTTTACACAATACAAAGCGAGTAAACATGTCTTCAACAGGCAAAAGAAGATAGGTCAATTATCCAATACATATTGTACTTGCAATCTTAGGGATATGTTCACTAAATCCTCTTTCCTCTCATAACTCATGATATTAGAATGATATCTCTCACAATTAACTCAGGTCAGAAATTTCATTCTCTTTCTTATTAGCGTATATCCTCACCATACACCCTAGAGCCCCCTCACATATCTAGGTCACTGCCTCCTTGAATTGAATTATGCAAGGTAGACTAGCTTTTGGCATTAGGCCCTGAAATGACATTGCTGTTTACACCTTCAATTCTGCTTCAAATCCTGATGCATTTGCGACTTGTCTGTAACTATATTTGCAAATATATATTTCCACATATTTCGTAGACTAAATATTTTATATAGAGAAGTAACATATTCCTCTAACCCAATAGTATTAGCGTTAAACGCTCATCTGGGCTCTTCATTCTATCACAATTTGAGCTTTGATACAGTACCTTACAAATCTTAATGCAAATGAAAACTTCGGTTATTTCACAAAGCATATTGCCACAACACTTATGAAAGCTTTATAAACACCAGAATACCATATTTAATACTGTTTTTAGAAGGATTAATTTATTGTAACTAAAAAGTAGAAAACAAAATGGAAAGTAAAAAACCTACAGTGAGACGCATTTTGTCATCTTAACACAGAAGCTTCCGATGATCAGATTACCCTGGCAGAGTGGAATGGGCATAACACAGACAGATTCTTATCTGATCACAATCTAGAAATAGAAACCAGGAGACAGTGAGAGGAGCTTCTGATCGGTTTGAAGAAAGAGATTACATGTACAGCTGTTTTAATTTCCTCAGTATAAAATAAAGAATTTATGAGAGAGACGGTTTCAAGAAGACGTGTTGCTTAAACATAGGAAAAAATCACTAAAAATAAGCAAAAAGATAAAAAGAAACTCGCAAGCAGAAAGACCTTCCTACTGGATTCAGAAGGAAACTGTAACAGGGGCACAATATAAAACCCTGATCTGTCTAAGCCATAGCCAGTGAAAAGAGAGCAGAGAGGAAGAACCACTGAAAGCATTTGAGTGGCTCTTAAACTGGGTCTCAGAAATACCCCCTAATCGTTAGAAAAAAGCAAAAAGCAAAATGTTAATAATAGAAGAAATATAATAATTGCTACATTTTATGCAAGCGGCATCTTAGAGACCCAAACGTTATTGTTTGCAAATTTGTTTACTCATTTACTCACGGACGTAGGAGCTGAAATATCTCAGATATTTCATACTAGCTCTAGCCCAAGGCCCCAAACAAACACAGTATTTGTGTCTTTATTTTATAGAAGAACTATCCGAAGACCAAAGAGTTTTAAAAAGTAATTACAGTAGCAAAAATAGCTACTCAATATATAGTTAATATTAACAAAAATATCATTAAAGCAATATAGCTAATGCATATAGCTACAATATTAATAAATATATACATACACATATACATGTATCACAACATATGTGTGTGTGTATGCTGTGTGTAGGGGAGGGAGAAATTTTCCTCTACTCTTCCAGGGGTAGAGGGGTCTTCTGGCTGGTGTAAGAATTAAATTGACATGTGACAGAATAACAGGAGAAAATCAAACAAAGTTTAATAACATGTATACATGGGAGAAACCCAGGAAAAGAGTAACTCAACAAAATAGTTGAAGCCACCACCTTAAATACCATCTTCAGCTAAAGACAAAGGAGGATGTTAGGGGTAGTGGTTTGGGGCTTTAAAAGAGAGGAAGGCATTTCACATGGAGATGGAAAAGCAAATGTCTGGTAAACAAACGTTTGCCATGCCTTGCAAAGACACTGGGACATGTGGAGAACTTAGATCAAAAGGCCTTGCTAGGTTCCTCTGTGTCCACCACACCGAGTTCATATTACACTATAGTCGTCTATGGCAATAGCTCCTTCCTGGAACAGGCCTTCTATCTTAAATTCTTTTAGGTAGTTTGGAGGAAGGTCAAAGTTCTTCCTGAGTCTTTTATGCTTAAAAATAATCAAGCCAAAGAGACACATTTTGGCGTGGAAAATTCTACTCGCCTACATGTGTGTGCACATATGTGTATGTGTGTATACACACACATGCATATTTTTTGCTTGTTTCTTAAAATCTTAGATCTTTTTTCCTCTTCAAGATAAGACTTTTGTTGTACACACTGTTGTTGAGAGGAAAATGCTCATGTACATACTATTGACTAATATGACGTGAAAAAAAGAACCTAAGCTTTAAAAACCTTACTTTTTCAAACCTGACACAAGCCACTATATTCCCCAAACAAGAGAAGCCTTCAAACAATCTTCTAAACTCTGGTAGTCTCCCTTTCCATATCTATAAAACTAGGATAATACGTATATCTAGAGATAATCCTGAAGATAGTGTGTAGCACTCAATAAGGAGCTAGTTTCCTTTCCCTTCCGTCGTCTGCATCAGTGACTACGTTGTCAGGCAGTGATGATTTTTCTCTGTGTGTTCGGTATAGGTCTGCAAGGAGGATTCCTTCACATTACCAATTTAAGTTCTACCATGTTGTGTTATCAGCAAAATTGACAGATAAAAAATTACTTTCTGAACTTTTGCCACAAAGCCGTCCAAGATATGGATTCTGAAACAAGGCAGAGAAAGAGAAACCATTTGAGAAGATGGAGGAAGGAAAGCTAAAAGAATGAGACCCATTCTTTGCTAACATCATGGTGAATGCTGGAAGTTAAAGGGGTCTGGAGTAGCCCCCTATTCTGTGACAGAAACAGCACACAAGTCAATGGAAAATCTTACCCAGGAAATGGAGACACCTACACAATTTAGTCAAACCTTTTAGTTCTTTGAGTATTTGTTTTTATGTTTACTTACATGCTTGAATTTTTATCTGAAAAGCAAAAAGAGAAGGGGAAAGCACAATTATTTATTTGTTAATTAAACTATATTGAGAATCTTTTACACACAAGGCACCATGAAAGATATTAAGGATGTCAGTGCATTCCAACTAGTGATTTTATGGAGGATCTGGGAGTGATTAAGAAGGAAAAGAATCCCAAAAAAGGAGAAACATTTATGGAAAGATGAATTGATTCTTTAATTTTAGATACAGCTAGCTTTAGTTTTTTTTTTTTTTTTTTTAAGAATTGCGTTTAAATGTCGTGTTCAGAGTAAGGTTTATAGTTAATATGGTGTTCCCTAAATATCAACTCCTAAATCTCAGTTTATAAACTCTAATCCCCACATTCTCAAATCATTCGCTCAGGTTTTAGAAACATGATTTCTATTAAAGTCATTGGGAATTGTATGGCTTCAAACTCCAACCAGCACTTTGAAAAATTACCCCTACTAAATATTACAAGTCTTTCCAGCTGTTGATATTAATATTTACCAAAAGTTGATTTTGCAAAATGTCCACAGATGTAAACAATTTTATCAGTTTTCTTTATCCCTCTTTCTGCATAAACCAGCACGTTGAACCATTTGGAGAGTGTTTTCAAGTAAATTAAAGCTTTCTCATAGATTAAAACCTTTTTATTTTTTACAATTTAACAATTTTCTAGCAAACAAGAAAAATATACACAAAAGAGGAGCAAATACTAATTTTATGCATTCTAAAGAAAAAATATTAAAATATATCAGACATCTATTTTTTTAAGTGTATTACACTTGAAAAACTTTTCCTGAAATTCCATGGAATTTCTACATATGGAAAAAAGAAACGTATACAATATTCTTGTGAAGATGATAGAATCTATTTTGAAGGCAAAATCTGAGCAATCAGTGCCTTGTCAATTAAGACTGAGGTCCTTCAAAGTAGGGAACTTAAGGTGATAAGTTAACTTCAAATAATTTCATATAATGATTGCGATTATGGAGAATGACAAATGTTTAGTGTGTAATTTTAAAAGTTAACGATACGTTACTAATCCGCAGAGTCTCTTTTGCTCATTTCCATTTTCTTCTCAGGACTAACAAAGTAGCACCTTCCAAGTAAACAATGGATCTGGTTGTATCATTTATCAATAGTAACTTAGAATAATATTAATAACAACAACAACATTTTGTATTTGTATAGTACATCGCCACTTATAAAGCTCTTTCTTTTATTCGCAGATTTTCATTCAATCCTTTTTCTGTGTGTGAGGAAGATGAGCCCTGAGCTAACATCTGTGCCCATCTTCCTCTACTTTATATGTGGGATGCCTGCCACAGCATGGCTTGATAAGTGGTGTTAGGTCGGCACCAGGATCCGAACCTGCGAACCCTGGGCCACCAAAGCGTAATGCCAGAACTCAACTGCTGCGTGACTGGGCCGGTCCCTCGTTCAATCTTTTTAAGAACAACTCAGGTCATCATATATGGTTCCAGCCAGGTGATGCTCTGACAGACTCTGATGCAAACAACATTGCCCAGAATTCCACAATCTAGGAGCCGAGCTTCTAGACCCAGCCCCAACCTCCTAGCCTTACCCAACACTTCTATTTGCTCCCATGCCTTCCACTGCTTCCACGACAGTAGCCCTTAGTAGTACATAATTATGAACATTTGGTTAAATATCTATCTTACCAACTGTGCTTTTTATTTCTTGAGTCACGATGCGTATTTTTCTTCTAAGTATCCTATATATCCTAAGCACATAGTAGATTTGAAAGCTTTTGATCAGCTTTTGGTAGAAAGAATTTAATGAATCCTTAATTTTCAGGTAAAGAAGCAAAGGCTAAAAGGGAAGAAAGACCCTTTTCCAGTAGCAATTGTTGGTCTTTCAGCTCTTTGAGAAAGAACTGGGCCCCGCTTTTCGATATGGAATTCATTTTATGTGGGAACTGGCTTATTAGGAATTCAGTGAACGCAACTAATGTGATGAATGAACACAGAAATGAGTGAATTCTACCAAATGTTTATAGTATTTACTGATATCCAACGATTTTGCCATCTTCAACTTTACATTTACCCTAAATCATCAACTCTGGTCATTTGTATGGTGTGGCATGGTGGAAGTCCCGAGATAAATTCTTTGGGGTCACAACTTGGCTCTGACAGTAACTGTTTGACCTTGGACAAATTATTTCACTTCTATGTGTCCCAGTTTTCTCATCTGTAAATTATGAAAACTAATACTATCTTCTTCCTCAGATTGCTGTGTGAATTCCTTGAATTAATGAATGAAAAATTACACAAAATAGTACTTGAAAAACAAAAACCTTTCAATAAATGACACCTATTGGGATTACTCTTTTATACTCATTTTTCTCAACTTCTATAAAGATCAGATGGCTCTGGACTTGAGCTATATCTGACTCTTCCAATTAGCTGTTGCTAAATATTCTCTGATAGGTAGCCAGCTCTAATGCTAACCCTAGAGAAATTCAATACAGTATTCTTAGTGGCAAGACTTTCTATTCAGAACAATTTCTTTTTTTTTTAAATTGAGGTACAGATTCATTTCATTCAAGGTTTCAGCAAGTTGCGTTTCTGTTGTTAAAGTGGAGGTGAAGGCAGAGAATTTTTGTATCACCATAGGCCAATTGTTTATACCCATGTTTCTAACTTTAGATAGTAAAATTCTATTTAGTTTTAATTTGAACTTTGTCTCTTTTAAAGCACATATTGATGCTTTAAAATAGTACTCACCTTTTCTCTTTGCCTTGAAATTATTATAGTAACTGAAAAGGAAGTGTTAAGTTCACCCTAAATCTACATATAAACTGTAATTTGAAATGGAAAAAATGTCTGCATTTTCAAAGTTGTTATTAATAGCTCACTTTATAGCCATATTTCTATCTTCTTGTATCTTTTATGTAAACTTAGTCAAGATCATCTCATTATAAATCAATTAACGTAAATTCTTTAATTTTTTCTTTGGCTTTTATTAGTTTGAAACAACATGCAACATTATTTAACTCAATTTTGTCTTTAAATCGAGTAAGTGTTAAGTAGTTCAAAGTTACCAAGAGGTTCTTAGGCTAAACATTATATCTTTCCCATATGTCTGTGCTGTATTTTGGAATACATTAAGGGAGGCCCTGAACAACTTAAATATCCTCAATAAAAGTTTTAAAATGGAGCCATTTATCTAGATGTGTGATCTACATTGCATGAATTAACTGGACTGTCTAAAATACCTGGCTGATTGTCTGGCTTTCTCATTTATCTAGTCATTTGATTTTACATAAGCCTAATCTTTAATGGTGTTGATCACCTGAGGATATGAAAAAAAAATATTTTAGACAGAGTAAATAAAAATAAAAGTCAGACATTCTATTTAATGGAGTTTGTTCTAATCATAGGACAATGGATTAAGTGTGCAGGATCCTTTAATGATGAAGGAAATAGAATAAGTCATTGCCTTTTTTAGCATGATGAATATTTATTCAGAACTGTCAGGAATACTTACTACATACTATGTCATGTTCATTAAACATTTTATGCAGCAGTCTGTCAGGGAGAGAATCAAAAGATCTGTAAAGAAAAATATGCTTCATAAGCAACAGAGGTCATCATTAATTCAAAAACAGAATACTCCATTCAAAACAATATTTTTTTCTGCTCCTCACTCAGCCCCCAACCTTCAAAATTCAGTGAGATGGCGTCAAATACGTAGTGTAGCATGGATAAAATCCAAGATTTTCTCTTGATACATATTAGAAAATTGGAACAGGATGGTTACATTCCTGATAGTTAAAGCCTTTAGTACCTAAGATTATCAAAAAGAAAAAAAAAACATATTTATATAGCCATTTATGGCTAGAAAATAACTGGTAACAAGCCAGCTTTGACCCAATTCACTACTCCACAAATTATATCATCATCATAAAATGTTGATAGAATGAGAAGAAGGAAAAAAGGGGAGATGGAGGAGGGGGGAGGCAAGGAGAAAAGAAAGTGTGTACTGTTAAGATATCTAGAGCAGAACATAGACTGAGCTTTCATCATCTTTCATTGCAACCTTTTGAAGAATAAATAATATGAGGTAGCTTATTTGCAAATTTAAATGAAAAATAGAAAGCAACAAGTTGATAAATACATTTACATTTTCAAAGTAGTTCTGTTAATCTCAAGTTTGTGTATCCTGAGCATGGTATATTTATAGTTTGCTTCTTTAACCAAGTATGATTTATACCTATGGAAAAAATTGTTTCCTTTGCTTTCAATTTTATCTTTAAATTCTAGAAGAAAAATAGAAAATGTCTGTGAGAGGTTGAAAAGCAACCTAGCTAGGGTTATTTTTTTGATGTCAAAGTGGGATTCCGTAGGGAAGAAGAATGATGTAATTGCTGGGGAACAAAATAAACCATTCTAGAGGCTTTTGGGGGTGTAACGTTGCATCTGTGAAGAGCTATTTAATAGTGGCAAAGGGTGTTAGTAACACCTCTGCTTCTTCTTTCCCAAGAGTTGCCCAACATTTATTGATTAGTTTCTTTTTTCTGCCAAGAATTACTACAGAGGGGAAGTTAGAAGATCTTGATTTATGTAGGCCACCCGCTAGTAATAAGAATGCGAACAATTTTTACTAATGTTCACTTTTCCTGATCTGAAAGTGGGGGCAATAATAATTTTCCTGCTCATGAAAATCAGTCTCTTGGAGATTATAGTGATGGAATAGATGTAAAAATACAAAAAAAAAAAAATACCAAACCTGTAACATGCATCGAAAAATCTGCCAGAAAAATATGCTTCACAAGTAAAAGAGGTCATCATTAATTCAAAATAGAACATTCCATTGAAAACAATAGCTCTTGGGGGTTTTTTCCTACTCCTCAACCAGCCCTGTGATTATTTTTTCTTTCTTCTTCTGGTGTCACGTTAGCCAACCTTCTCTCAGATTCATTTCTTTAGCGGACAGATTAAAAATAATTTATTTTTGTTTGAATAAATGTGCAATGTTGTAACTGCTTGTTGGGACAGAAATAAAAATCATTGGGATAAAAACTGTTTAGGAAACTGACTAGGAAATTACAAATAATTACCATCTTTGAGAGGGAAGAAATAAAGATTTCCTTCCTTTCATACCTAATTAATACGTAAAATTTTTTAATGTATAAAAAAATGAAGACCAAGTGTAAAACAAAACAAAACTCTAAATAGCTAGTGCATTTCGAATAATCTCTACCAGAACGCTATCAGCTAGCATTTCTATGTTGATATAGAATATTCATAATTAACGGACACAATGATGCATTATAAATCCAGGAAGAAGCTTCCAAAATACCAAAAACAATTGCTAGATATTTATATGTCTTGTATTTGAGTACATTTCATTATACTGTAATTCTATAAACATAGGCAATCCATTTATAGCTTATCGAGATCCATCTAGATTGTTTTCATAATCAGTAACTGAATTTCTAACCCAGCCAGGTGACAGTCTCCCATAATTGATTATCTGAATTGGAAATAAGTGTCACCCCAAATAAAGAAACTATGCATCTAACGTTGGTTGATTATTGAACGAAAAATAATCATGTAATTACAAGAAAAGATACCTCTATTTCTGCACTGGACTTTGTCTAAAATGAGTCCTATTTTCCGATTTTATCAATTTCTTTCTTTCTTTCACCACTGTTATATTTTTACAGTTGTACATTTAAGAATTCTTGACTTCACCTTGACTTTCCTTCACCTCCTCAGTCCCTGTCATCTCTCCTTTCATACGTCTTTCTGATTTGCTTCCTCCCCACTGCCCCAGAGCATCCTCATCCACCAGCTAATCTGGGTCTTTATTGCTTCATAGCTGGATTACTAGGGTAGCTCCATAACTGATCTCTCAGAGAAGTTTCTTTCTCCTCCAAGCCATCCTGCATACTTTTGACAGACTAATTTTGTAAGGGGCCAATTTCGTCATTTTATTTCCTCAGTCAAAAATTGAAAAGGACTTTCTCTTGTCTACCACATTAAGCCCCAATTCTCGTCTGCCTTTCAATGTGCTTTATTATCTGCCTCTTCTTCTTGCAAATTTATTTTATGGTATTATGCCAGAAAACCTGTCAAAAATGTCTCCTTTTTGGCTCTTCCAAATCCAATGATTAATCTATAAATTTGCTATGTATCCCCACTCCCAAACTACATCAACTAGGAAGGTTTTCTTTCCTTCTCATTCCCAAGTACCAGTCATTTTGAAGTTCAATCATTTCACACATTTCCTGGAAACCAACAGTTTATATTGATCACTTATTCCTTTATTTCAAGTATTGGTTTTCAGTTTCAATACTTTCAGTATTTCATACATTAATAATTAATTTTCATTTCTGAAACTACACTCTGGGCCAAACTATGCCTAATGTTTTACAAACACAATCTCATTTAATTTTCACAAGAATCCCAGGAGGTAGAGACTTATAACACCTATAATTTTGTGATTAAAATCTGAAAATTCCAGAAGTGATGAATGATCCCAAAGATCCAATATTCTCACTGAAAAAATCTTTTATTGTGTCTGTTTGAGGTTGCCATATTTAATGAATGGAAATATAGGAATAAAGAAACAGTTACATTTTAATTTCAATTTAAAAATCAAACATTTTTTGTATAAGTATGTCCCGTGCAATATTTAAGACATACTCAGACAAAAATATTATTCGTTGTTCATATGACTTTCTAATTTAACTGACTTCCTGTATTTTATTTGGCAACTCCAGCCTAAATCTGATGTGAATCCCAAAAGCTTTTCATACCAAATAATATCTTTTCCATCCAATATTAAGAATATGGACAATAATAAGTCTCCTCTCTCTCCAGGCTCAGCTTATTCTTTTAGTGAAAGTAGAACTAGAAGTTCACACTCTAAGATTCTTCCTAGATTGCTTCATGAATATTATATAAAACACATGGCATAAAATAAAGATAAGTAACATTCAAAACAAGACCAAGATCTCTGAGACCAAAAATAGAACTGAAGGGGCTAGCCCAGTGGCCTAGTGGTTAAGGTCAGTGCACTTTGCTTTGGCAGCCCAGGCTCGGTTCCTGGGCGTGGACCTACACGGCTCATCGGCAGCCATGCTGTGGTGGAGATCCACGTACAAAATAGAGGAATATTGGCACAGATGTTATTTCAGGACTAGTTTTCCTCAGGAAAAAAAAAAAACTGAAATGCAAAGCAGTGAGTGGAGATTAAGCCACATGCCCTCTAGACACTTAGCCAAGAAGAAGGATGAGAAAGTCAGGTGACTGGCTCATGAAGGGCAATAGAGAATAAAGATGCAGAGCATGAGAGAGAGTCAGGAATGAGGCTCAGTATTGGAAACAAGGTTCTGAAGTAGAGCTTTTCCACTCATGACAAGAGGTTGAATAAAAGTCATTGAGGGCGCATTCTCAGGTTATGGTTCATGTGGTATCATTGGTGCGTAGGCAGGTGGTAGTATATTGCTAACTTCAGTTTCCTCCTCTAAAAATCAGAGGAAATAATATTGACCTCACAAATTTATTTTGAGGATTCCTTGGTGAATGCCCTTTTAAATCATTAAATAAATAAATTAGAACATTGCTCTGCAGCACCTGCAATCTTCCTGTGACTGTGATTACAACGTTATAAACACGTTCTCATCACTACGCTGAGATGGGAAAATTAGGCCATTACATGTATTTTTAAAAGTGGAATCTGAAGTTCAGATACATTAAATGTATCACCCAAGATCACATACCTATGCTAAGAAAATGTTTGGGCCGGAATTCAGACCCAGTTCTGAGCCATAGGCCTTTCCTTGTACCATATGTGCTGCCATCAGTGGTGTAAAATACTGTGAGCAGGAAACAAAGAGCAGAAGGAAGTGACTAAATTTAGATAGTAGGTAGGTGACTAGAAGGAGTGAAAAAACACCTGTCATTTGAGATTTTCAGACTCTAAGCCTGATCTGTCACAAAATATGTAATTAATTATTATTGTAAATGAGTCCATGGCCTCTACTCTCCATTCTATTACTTTATCCAAGGGAGTGTTAGGCATAAAACGGAAGTTAAGCAAATGTGTCTTGATCAATGTATGGATGATAAAGATATCACCTTCTAAGACAATATTCCTACCTCTCTGAATAAAACAACTACTAAATATAAGTTAGTGAGGACCTCAGTGGCCTAACATAATGAAAATTTATATTTTGCTGATTTCAAAGTCCAAAGCGGGTCAGCAAGGCATGCGGGAAGCAGGTGGTGAGGAAAGAGAGGATGTGCAGGAAATGAGGCAGTTCTACCCTACACAGTCAGTCGTGGGCCCAGGCTCATCCGTCTGGCCCCAACACCCTCCCTTATAATCTTAGAATTCTCTAAGGATTCTCTGTATCTAGTGAGCAAACAGCCAGCATGGAAGATAATGCAGGAGCTTTTGGAAGTAAGCTGGAAGTAATGTAGGTCATTTCTATCCATGCTCCATTGTTCAGAATGATGTCACAAGGCTCACTGAAGAAAAGGCTGGCCACTGTAGTCAGCCTGTGAGCTTGGGAGGAAAATGAAAAGCATTTGGTGAAATAAAGGAATTGTTTCTTCCACCTCAAAGCTAGATATAGCCAAGACTAGCTATAATCAAAATTAGAAATAGGAAAAGTTTATCATAGGCAAACTCAGCTGTGCTTTCAATTCTCTCTCTTTTTTTCTACCGCGAGTCGTGGCTTCTTTTCCTTCTAGAGATATCAAGGGACCTGATGCTCTATTTCTTAAGGCTTGATTGAAGCCTGTTCTTAACACATTCTGAGGTGTAAATGATTAATGTGGTCTTCAAATGTAAAATAAATTAATTCCTACCTGGCCAATAATGATAGTATCTTCCACTTGTGTAGAACTTTAAAACAAAGTCTCCCATACATTAATCTTTCAATATATACTATTATTTCTAACTTTACAAACACTGAATTAGATACAAGTTATATACCTGCCCATCCTTGCCCAGTTTGTAAATCAAAGAAGAGAAAATGAAGTCCAGCTTTGTTTGCTTGACTGTTTCAAATAAAAGATAAGCTTTCTTGGAACTTTGAAAACAGAATTGTAATAGAAGCCAATGGCTTTCTGTGTGTCCAGATGGTCCTTTTGGCCTCTTCACAATTATAATACAGTTATGTTCTTTTATTTATTGTAAATATGTGTTTGTTCTTATTCAATGCCTACTCTAAACACGCCTGCTAGGTCTTCCTGGGCACGTCGATTCCCATGTCTCTGCACAGGCTGAGTGTGATTAGTCCATGCCATGGCTCATTTGCATACCCATGATTTTTGTCTGGATGGTGAAACTTAGAAGCTACTTCTTGTTCCTGCTGTCTCCAAAAGCATTTCAGTTAAATATACATTCCGTCCTCATTATCATGTGTTCCGTATTTGCAACTTCACCTAGTCGTTAAAATTTATTTGTAACCTCAAAATCAATACTCGAGGTCCATTGGGGATCATTTGTCTACGTGCACAAAGCAGCAAAAACTTGAGCTTTCAATGTGCATATTCCCAGCTGAGGTTGAACAAGGCCATGCTCTGACTTCTTGTTTTAGCTTTCATGCTGTAAACAAATATCCTTCATTTGGTCTACTTAGTGCCATGTTTTTCTCATTTTTTCCTGTTTTGTTGATGATTTCACTGTTTAAAATGGCCCCTAAGTATAAGGCTGAAGTGCTGTCTAGTGTTCCTAAGCATAAGGCTGTGATGTGTCTTATGAGAAAATACACTTGTTAGATAAACTTTTTTTGGGCGTGAGTTATAGTTCTGTTGGCTGTGAATTCAATGTTAATGAATCAATAATATGTATTAAATAAGATGTCTTTAATCAGAAACACACATACAACAAAGTTATGTATTGACCAGAGCTGTGACCACAGGAACCTAATCCTATATTTCTTTTAGGAGCAATGGTTCACTATTTGCTAATTCAGTGTTCTTGGCGACTTCGTAGAACATAACTACCGTGAATAATGAGAGTCAACTGTACATGATGTGTTCACCACAATCGGTATAGCTCCAAACACTTGGAGCAAAGAACACAAATCCTTTAAAAAAATCTATATAGTTGTCTTTTGTAATAATATAATAATGTCAGCAACAGAATTTCGAGTTTTCTTGTATAAAGGCTAAATATCCTACTAGCCTTTGATCTACTTTACGATGCAAAAACAAAGGCTTTAGTGAGAGTTTAAGCAGGCCAGAGAATATTTGACTTTTCAGGGAGAGGAATCCAAACGCTATCGGATAGTCCAGGTGCGTTACTCCTAAGACAAACACATAAAACAGCTATTGTGTCAGGTTCTCTTCTCCCATTCGAACTTGTAATATATTGTGAGAAATGTAGAAATTTCACCATTCTCTGTCTGCAGGTCATACTGTGCTTTCCTGAGATCATTACTAGAGACATGAGAAGGAATGGAGGGTAAAGGACGTTGGGCCAAGAAAGAACTGTAGTCATCCAGTGGACAAATTACTAGATCTGCTAGTAATCTAGTGGACAGAGGTAAGCCCTGGAAATTGTCCATTTTCAGTTCTTTTCCTTCTAGAGACTGAACATTATCGTGCTCTTCACTGTCACACACAATTATAGTCCAATTCGTTCCACATCTAAAATGCTTGTAGGTGAATTTGTTTTGGGGGAAAAACACGGTAAATCAAGGGATAAAAATATAAACAGAGGGTGGTCAATTATAGAAAATCAAATATATGTTTGTCCTAAATAATAGTAAGACTCTTCCTCTCCCCTCTTTGGTGTATTTTGTAAAAGCTATAAAACAATTCTCATACACAAAGGACCTTTTTGCTTATTGAGATCATTGTTTCAGTTGCCTGAATCCTCATTCTTGGTGATCTTTCTTGTTTCTTACTAAGCATGATACTTGATAATTCCTGTTTAATAGGGGAGCCACCCATGAATATTTTCTCTCTCTCTCTCACACACACACACGCTTAACTATAAATAATAATACCTATGGGTTATTAAATTAATTTATCGTCTCTCTGTTTGACAATGCAGATTTTTTTAAATGGCTCCATATATTTCTATTTTGACATTGTGCTATATTTTAATGCCTTTTTAAGGTACTTACAAATTTTGTATTATTATGCAATCTGTGCCAATCACGTTTGTACATATATTTTTATGTATTTAAACACTTAAGTCATCCTTTGAATAAATTCTATAAATATTTTAAGTTTTGGTGCATGTTGAAAAGCTACACATCGGAAGGGTGTATCAATTTGCATATTCCCTGACAGAATATGAGAGTGTTATTTTCCTAAAACTGTTCCAAACCTGCTGTTAAATGCATTTTTCTATTCTTGTCAAATACTTAGCTCAAAAAACAAAACAAAACAATCCCCAAAAATCAAAATATAAAATCCAAAATATAAAATTTAAGTTTGCTTTTGTATTATTTTTACTAGATTGACCATTTTCACCTATCTATTAGCCATTTGTACTTGATTGAACGACCTGTTATTATATCTTTTGTCCATTTATCTCTTAAAGTGTCTGTTGTTTTCTAATTTATTTGTGAACACTTTTATTAATGGATATCAACTCTTCAGTTTTCAAATGTAGTAATGAATATTTTTCAATAGCAACTAAAATGAAAACTCACAATAGCTTGAGTAAAACAGGGAGTTGAGGAGAAGGAACGATGAAATTTTATTTTAGAGATTTTATTTTTAGGGAAAAATAGGATACTATTTATGAAAAAAAATTCTATGTTGACAATAAACACTAATGCTCTCTACATGATGATCTGTGTTTCCCTACCTCATCATTTCTCTATTTTCATTGTTTATATTTTTTAAATTTTTTTATGTTCCAATCTTTTAGTTTTACTTTAAGAGTTTTGCCTTTGGTGTCACGCTTAGGAAATACTTCCCTTCCCGAATATTATGAAAATATTCTCCTAGAATTTCTTCTGGTAGTTTCTTTTTTAATCTAAAAACTTGATTTAAGTGGAATTTATTTTTGTGTTAGGTATGGGTTATTTTCCCCTGCGTTGCTATCTAGTTGTCTCAGCATCATTCACTCAACTCTTCATCTTTTCCTGCTTAGTCAAAAAATCATCTTTATTATGTATTAAATTTCCATGGATGTTTTGGTGTGTTTCTGGAGGCTAGCTTCTTCAAACGATTCTTTAAAATTTCTTTGCCGCAACATTTTTGGTGCAAGTTTTATTTCTTCATTCACCCATTCATTCATTTACTATAATTAAAACAAATAAAATAAAATTCACTATGTTTTGGTATACAGTTCTGTGAAATCTAGACATGCGTAGATTCTGGTAATCCCCACCACAGACAGGATACAGAAAATCCTAACATCCCAAGAAATTTCTTCATGCTGCCCTGATGTATATTTAGCCTGCGCATCCCTAATGACATGGTGTTGAGATCTTTTCCTGTGCTCATTTGCCATCCATAGATCTTCTTTGGTTAGGAGTCTGTTCGAATATTCTGGCCACTTAAAAAAAATTGATTGTTTTCTTATTGTTGAGTTTTAAGAGTTTTTTTAACATTCCGGATAAAAGTTCTTTGTCTGATATGTGATTTGAAAACATTTTCTCTCATTTCTATGGCTTGTTGTTTTATTCTCAACAATTTCCTTTGCAGAGCAAAAGTTTTTACTGACATGTAATTTGTCAATTTTTTCATTTATGGATTGTGCTTTTGGTGTCATACATAAGAACATTTTGCTTGACTCAAAGTCACAAAGATTTTCTCCCATGGCTTTTTTTTCTCTGAAAAATTTATACATTTACATTTTACATTTTCAGTTTAAATTTTGTATGCAGTATGAGGTGTAGGTTGAGGTTCATTTTTTCCACGTGGGTGTCCTCTTGTTCCAGTATCATTTTTAAAAGACTTTCTCCATGAAATTGTCTCAGCAATCTGATTGAATGTCTTTCCTCATCATGTATTCATAAAAATTTATAGCCTATTCTTTCTTGTTAATTATTCCAAATATGATTTGGAATTACTTGCTCAGTTCTCATCTTCCTCCTCAAAAATCTATTTAGAATCATGATTAGAATTACATAAAATTATTTAGATTAACTGTGGGACTTTAAATTTTTAAAATAGAAATTTTTATATAGGGTAATATTATGTCAGTCAAAATTTGATAGTTTTCTTCATACAGATTCTCAAAATGTACTTGGTATTATTAATTTTATGTTTGTGTTGCTATTGTGAATGTAGTATATGTCTATTTTCCAAAAGACTATTTCTATTGTGTAAGGAGGTAGAATTTTTATGTTTATTTTTAATCTGTCTTCTTTTCAGAGCTTATTATTTCTGAAAATTTTTTCATTTATTCTCTAGGATTTTCCTGATGTACATTATATTACATACAAATAACGTTTAATGCACTTTTGAGTTCAGGTAAATAACCTTTATCGTTTTAAGGAATTATCTTTTATTCATGACAATAAGCATGTGGGGTTTTACTGTTTAATCAGGAATTGTGGTTGTATGGTACAAAAGAGCCTTTCACATACTGGTATAAAAATGATGTTTTCAGTAGTACTCCGAAGTTGGATTTTGTGGTATAGATACTTGATGGTTGTTGAGGAATATAACTATATTTTAAAACAATCTTTCTAGGAGCAAAAATTTTGAATCCCAAACAACTAATTGATATTAATTAAAGAATGCCTGTATCTATTTTTAAAGCAGAAATACACTGAAGAATATTTAATACCTGTTTGATCTCTCTTCATGTGTCTGTTATAATTGTTTGTCAGATTTCTCTGATATTACGAGAAACATAATGCTAGAAGTAAGATTATCTCACATATGTAGTTAGGTTTATGTAACCACCAGCAGCTCTAAGCTTTTCTTTTATCTTTTCTTTTATTGTCACCCCTTTCGCCAAGGAACCTAGTCCATAGACCTCGTGGACTGTATTTTTTTCAGCGAAAATACTCCAAGATTTGAGAACTTCACCTTAGTCACTGAATCAGGAATCTGCCCTTTCTATTTCATTCTTCCAGTCTCTTCCTTTTTCTTCCCTAATATTACTGTTCACGTATCACGATTTAATTACTAAACTCTACTGCCTCTCTTTTGTTTTTTTGTTCTTTTCTTTTTTTCTAGATCTTTTCTAAGTATAGTACACAAGCCTGACGATTTAAGATCAATACAACACTAACCCAACCTGAACAAACTAAGTCTTAGAAAGCTACTCTCAGTGGGAATTCTACCCATCAGACAACTTGCCAACAGGTGTTCAAAGCTACCCTAAATCTAACTGAGTGGACATCAAACCTCAACCAAGAAAACTCTGCAAGAGATTCTCAAACTGTATGCCCTGAGACCTCCCAAGGGACATTGTGCTCACAGTGTATTATTGTGGCCAATTTGGAAAATATCAATCGCTAATATTTATTCAACTTTTATATTCTGGAATCATTCCGACCATTTAAATATATCTATTCATGTCATTCCCACAGCAAGACTTCGAGGTAGGTACTATAAAAACCTTCCCTTTACAGATGAGGTACCTGGGGCCCTGAGAGCCTTAATAATTTGCATAAAGTCACATGGCCAATAAATGTTACAGAAGGTTTAGAACCCAACTTGTTTCAATCTAGAAGCTGTGAGTATAACCAGTAGATTCGTGGTCTTCCAGTGATTTCGGAAGATTTTGAATTTACCCTGATGAGGATGCAGTCCTAGTGAGGCCAAGAGTCAAATTGTACAGAACTGGAGCTGCTGGTAACTCTGCTGAGTCGTATATGGGGTCCCCGGAGATCCTCGCCACTTCTTAGAACTCCCAAGTATTGAAGCCCCATTTCCAGATTATATCTCAGTTCTAACCATTGGGAATGCTTACATCTGAAAGGTAACATGAATTACTCGATCCAAAGAGGGAGGCAGATGTTTCCCAAAACAATGCTAAGGAAAACAACATTGAGCAGTTGGGGATGAAAATGGACCTCCTAAACTACCCAGAGCACTTAATATTTGTTCTCGAACCCAGGCACTCAGAAGATGATGAACCATCGAACTATTGATGTGTTTGACTCTCAACTTGAGAAACAGGCTTTGAAACAATAGCCTATCTATCAAAATCACTCAACAATCAAAGATGCAATGACTTCACAGGACATTAAAAGAAACAAAATGATGTTAATATTACCTACAGTCTCTGAGTATCTACTGTATGGCAGCCACTGTCCCAATGACTTTAATTATGTTTAAAAATATTATCCTCACAATATGGGTAGTGAATTTCATTTTGATAGATAGACTGCTACTGCTTCAAAGCATTCTCTAATCTAAACGTGTGAACTTCTGTATTCCTTTTTCGGGTTCAGAATCAAATCCACATTTTATCCATGAAGGAGGAGATAAGCATTAACACTCTTATTTTAGAGATGAGGAACCAAAGACTCCTCAGGTCTCATAGTTAGTAAGTGGCAGAACCAAGCTGTAAAACTAGGTTTCTTTTGATTCAAAACAAAACAAAAATAAATCTGAGATTCCTTGTTATCCAAACCAGCATTGTGAGATTGAAAATCAACTCTCATCTATATTCAGCATGGTTTCTTCTCCAAGCTAGATTTCCTCATTTTTCTCAATTGATGTTCATATGAAATAATTGTAAGACTTCATCACAAGCTTAGCTATCTCCTTGTGAAGACGTGTCAAAACTTTTTAAACACAGACACCAATAACCGACTACTCTTGTCTGACAAGCAGAGAATTATACCTTACATTTTAGTGTCTCTGGGATTAAATTTTCTACAAATAGTTATACAGAGTTTACTTATCTATTTCACAGAGTTGATGTGAATTTCACTGAAATCATATGTTAAAACCTTTTTAATTATAAATGCTATATTATTCCTACCATTATTAATATTATTTGAATGGGTACATTTGAAGTTCAATATTACTTAAAAATTATCTGTAGTTCTAAACCTTTCTCTTAAAAGACATAATATCCTTTCTATTGATATACATTTTATATTCTCCAAAAAATCTCTAAGTATTTTCTAAGTATTAGGTTAACATTTTGCATCATGCACAGACAGAATGTATTTTGTACTATCTCTAATTTGCAAATAGAAACAGACATGAAGTAGGAACCATTTGGTAAATTAATGAAACATTTAACAATTATACAGATTTTGTGACTCCAAATCAGTCCATTAAGGCTTTTGATTCACTTATCTTTAATTCATGTGCAGTTCATTGATGCAAATGTTTTGGCTATAACATTTCTATTGAATCAAACATATGCTCGGTTAAAGATTCCAAATGACCCGAGGGCCTTATCTGACTTTTTAACTTAACTCAAATGATATTAATGATGGAACATCTTCTCATTTCCTGTAAATTTTTAGAACCTTTCATACCATTGCTTAGGAAAAAGATTGCTTAGTAGCCACTGTTGGCCATTTTTAGTACAAAGAAAACTTGTGTGGTATTTATTTGCCTATCTGATTTGCCTGATTAGCATAGAGACAATTTCTGTGCTTTATTTTATTTTTAAACTATAAAATGCATAATTAATGTACAAAGAATACTATCAATAAGCAACACCAAGGAAACAAGTCATTATTACTAAAAGTATATGTTGAGCTAAGTATTTCCAGACATTTTTACATACGTATATATCTTATGCAGTTATTTTACTGTATGATTTCTTACATAACAATAAATTGTGAACATGTCCAAAATCAATAAATACATTTCTTCACAATCATTTTTATTAATCTCTAGTATTTCAGCATATAAATGAAATGAAATTTTGTCAATCACTCTCTGTTGACGGGCCTTTATATTTTTTCTAATTTAATTTATCAAGCAATGCAACAATCACAATATTTGTGATTAAATCCTAATCCTAGTATTTCACTGTTTACTAAGGATAGATTACCAAAAATGGAATTGTAGAGTTCTCAAGGTTTGAGATATATATTGCCAAAGTGATTCATAGAATGGTTTTATGGATTCCATGAATTGACTTTCCACAATCTCCTGGTTCCAAGACAACCCTGGTTGTAGTCATTTTTAAATTAAATCTTTCCCAATTTGCTAACTGACACACGGTATCTTCTGGAAAACTGCTTGTCCTTCTGAGTCACTATATATTTAATGTTTGTTGGCTATTTTTATATCTTCTCCTGCACCCTTCTTATTTATGTTAATTTTTTATTCTAAATGGAATTTTCATTTTTTTTAGTCTTGATTTTAACTGTTCTTTATAATTTAAGGATATGAATTGTCACTATGTTTGGATTTTTAAATCCATTTTTAAATTTGTAATTTTTCCGTAGGTAAATTTAGTACTTTTGGAATGTAGGGGAAGCAAAATTTTATCTTTTCTCTCTTAGGGTTTTTTGGCTGAACCTGAGAATTAAACCGACAGAGAACAGATTAGTAGGAGAAAAATGTACAAATTTATAAGTGTATATGACATGGGAGCCCTTAGACGGAAATGAGGCCCAAAGAAGTGGCAAAACCTAAATACTTTTATACTAGGTTGAACAAAGAGAAGGAACTGTGGAAGAGAAACTAAAACACATGGGGAAGCTGAAGGAAGATAAAAATTATTTTAACAAGGTCTGTTTGTACAGAATTCCCTCATCTTTGACTTCCTCACTGAAGAATGTTTCTTTTCTCCTGGGACAAGAAGGGCATCCTTCACATGGGACTTTTCTTCTCCTGTTTTCAGAAAAAAAGAGAAGATAGATTAGAATGCTCTGCTTGCCATTTGCTGTTTGGTTTTTTTTAAGTGCCTTTAGCTCACATTAATCCTTATGCCAAAGTGGCATCTTTTGGAGTCACATAGATGACCACTTCAGGAATATAGTTTTTCGTTTTCAATAGAAATATATTAAAAATATATGTAATCAGATTATATTTAAGTTTGTGATTTCTGCCTCTGTTGTCACTTTTTAACATCTTTTCTCACTACAAAATTATATACATGTACATTATCTATACATAATTTAGTACTCTTATTCTGTTTAACAATTTCAATCTGTTAGGAATTATTTTGATTTATGATCCTCAAAATCTGTTGGCATTTTATCCAAAATGTTTATGAAGTAATCCATCCTTTTCTACTGATTGGAACTGCAACTTTTACCATATTCTTGTGTTTACCTAGATCTATTTCTGAAGCTCCTCTTTTGATCCCTGTATTTTGTCTGTCTATTATATCAATACCATATCATTTTAGATAAACAGCATGTTTCAAATCTAGTATGATAAATTTCTTATTACTCTACTTTTCTAAAATAAAACTTCAAATTGTTATGTCAAGTTCTAAAGAAAATTCTACTGTCATTTCATAGGGACTGTATTAAATTCATATATTAATTCCGAGAGAAACGGCATAATTATAATATTGTCTTCTGAACAAAGATATTGAATTTGTCTTCAGTTATTCATGAACTTTTTACGGCTCTCAGTGAAGTGCTAACATATGTTAATAGCGGAGGAAGCTGGATGAAGGATGTATTGGAACTCTGTACTATATTTGCAAATTTTCTGTAAATCCAAAATTATTCCAAAATAAAAGTGTACTGAAAACTACTGGGTTTTGGTTGTTTCTGTTTATATCCATTTAATGAACGTTTCAAACATTCACTTCGCTGGGTTACAAGTGAATTTCAGGATAATGGAAGCTAATGAACCACCCACCAACCACGTAATTACTCACTGTTTCCAGAAACCTGGATATTAACCAGAAAGCCTCAGTAGGAAGCAGATGATCTCTTAGCCAAAGAGGGTTCTTGGAATTCTTACTTGTCCTCCTCCCATCTCAGGAACTTATTCAGGTATATGCATGCTCAGGACATAAGAAGGGTGGAGAGAGTCCCCTCTTACTAACACAAACAATTGCGCTCCAAACACCGTGCTCCAGATGCAATTAAAAGTCATAGAGGCCCAGGCCTGGGGCAAGCTGCTCAGTAACAAACAAATAATTCTCAGACGCCACCACTAGGGGCCAGCGGGCCCAGGACATTGAGCTGGACAAGCTAGCTGGATTAAGTACTGCACGTTGACCCTGACCGCCCTTTGTCTAGACCTTGATATTGTAAGATAGTTGCAAAAGTTCTAAGCTCTAGAGACAGACATTATGTACTAGTTCTGGCACTTGGTAGCTATATACCGTGTCTGTATTACTAAATCTCGCTGAGCCTCAGGAACTACATCAGTGAAATGGGGCTGCTCTTTCACGTCTCTGTGCCTTTGTCCCATAGGATTTTGTATCTTAATCTTGTCAAACAGTATACTGATTTATTCAAATATATAATGAGGGTTGATAATGAGGCCGCTGTTGTTCCAGATGCTGGAGATACACTGGTTTCTCTTGCACTCACTAGAGTTATTTGATGGCAGGAAGCAATCTTTATTTCTCTTGCTATTACCAGCTCCTAGCACCAACCTGCCCTACTAAGCGTTTAGTGAACTTTTGACAAAGGAATTTCCTTGACAACAAGCTTAGTCTCATACATTCTAAACCTGCTGGGCTTTCCCCCCAAAATCAGAGATACTTTGACTCTTTACCACTACTAAGAAGTCTTGGGATTTCTGGAAAGTTCCATGTGTTGTCTGAGAGAGTAGTAAAGACAAGGATTTGAAGGGTGAAGGAAAGGTATCCTCATCAGGTGCTGGTTTTATTACCTTTCCTACACTTTCTGCCACAGAGAAATGCATGCATCCAGTTGAGTTGTCACAGCAAAAAGGTCTGACATTCTCTAAAGAATATGCATGTACTCATGGGACTGAATCTAGGAAATGAGAATATTTGCCTGTTGTGAGCTTCATACAAAACTTCTGAGGCTAAGACCATGTTTGCCTTGCCTGTCAGGAAATTCAGATGAAAGGGACAGTGCTACCACAACGTCTGAATGAAATACAGGACACCCTCTGGGTTTGTGGACTCAGGATTCCCAGTTTTCAGTATTTATTATCCACATGACATGTGCTCAATTGATTGATGTTCCTCTGGGTTGCCTCAGCCCCACTGGCTGCATTCTCTTGGCTGCTATAGTTATATAAATGGCCCTGGGCTGGGAACACAAGCTCTTTGTTAAAGGAGAGGTTAGCAAATTAAAGAAAGGTGCTAAGGATAAACCAGCCCCTAATGTAGACTTCTCTGATACAATCAGAACAACTAAAAGATTTGGAGGGAAGCAAAAGGATACATGTGGGTTGCCCTGAGTTAAAACTCACAACTTTCATATTTACCCAATTCTAGGAATCTTTCTAAATTTTGTCCTTTAAGAGAAGTATTCTTGAGCATACATTTTTGCACTCAGAAAATGAGTTATTATGAGATTTGATGTGAAATACCGTGAACATGAAAATGAAAATATGATTAGCTTATATCTTTCAGGAATCCTCTTCATGTCAATGTTATTATTAACAGCTAATGTTGGTAACACAGTGAATGAATGAAAAAGATCTAGGGAGTGTCAACAGCCACCCAAAGAAATCTCTGATCTTCAGATTCCCGTGTCAGAAACAAAATATTCTGCTTAAGGACACAGAATTCATATGCAAGAAATAGATTGAGGAAACATTGCTTCAGATGTTTAGATTCCCTCTGTCATGCAAAACATCTGCTTATCTATTTTTCCTAAAATTAAATACCATAGTAACCAGCACAATTTAGAAACCAGCAACAACATGGGAATATATAATGAACCGTTAGAAAAGTGTAATGGACAATATTTGAGGTCTGCGTAAGGGCTACAGCCAAACATAATTCTTGGTCAATGATGAAATGTAGGCTGTTGTGATTATGCCTTTCAGAGGAGTCACTTGGCCAAATGCAAAAGGCAATGAAAGATTTGTGAGCCGTGCTCGACGCGTTTATTTCTGAACAGGGTGTTTCTGACAGTGTCTGTGCACCTGCTTGAGTACGTCTGCGTGCATTGGTTACCAAGCTATTATTCAAACAGTGGTTTTGACTTGAAAACAAAATTAAGCAAATGCTTCTACGAACTTGCTAAGTACTGGTTCTTTCTATAATCTCGCACTTTTGTAATCCTTTCCTAAAAGACTATCTAAAGAGTGATAAATTTTTATAATTAAAAGAAGTTTTAGAGAAAATGCAGTCATTTTACTAAAGCAAACTTGTGAGAACCAATCATAACCTCAGTCTTATTCAACTACTTAGGAGATTGCATAGAAAATCAATTTTATTTGAAAATAGTTAAAAATTTTATATTAAAGTCTATAAATTACAGTTTGTTAAAGGTTAACTATATCTTAATTCCAACACACAGTCCAATTGTATAAGTCAAGAAAAGAGAAGATTAATTTCCATTTAATATATTCACTGAAGAAATTTCTGAGTCATCTGTTTTTTTCCCTCTCTCTTTCTCTTCTTTTTGCAATATTTCCCCATTGACCATAAAGTGGGTTTTAAGCTAAGTGCATTTAGTGAGGAGGCAAGTTCCTTAGTTTGAAATGTTGATAAGTAGAAGCTCATACGTATCTTTTTGTTTTATTGACAAGTTAATTTACCTTTTATTCTTAACCACCTCCTAGCTCATTTTATATTGTGGTTTAGTGGTTTATATAAGAAAAAGTGCTCCTTGTAATTTTAGAAGTAACTGATGTTTACACTATCAAGACATGAAAGGTCTTCATAACTTACACCCTTTTATGTTAGAGGGTATGTTTAGTTTTACCTGAAATAGTTTTACCTGAAAAAACACTCAAAAGTGTTTTCTCAACGTTGAGTAAAACCACAGCCCCTCTTGTGCATAACTAACAAGATCTTTCCTACAGTGGCTTTGGCTTGCAATCTTGTCTCTTGATGTAAATACTCAGCATCAGGATGAGCATTCAACAGCATTTGTTTCCCAGTAACCCTCCACCCATGCCACGTTTGGGCATGTGCTTCTAAAAGGACGTAAAGCGTTTCTTCTGACCACCTCGCTTCAGTAGGTTGACTTCAATTCTAGTTGACATTGGACCATCTTGCTATTCTAAGTACGACTTAAAAGAAATAATGACAAGGAGGGCAAAGGAGTCGTCCAAGAAGCTGGATTTTAGAATCATCAGTTGGCATTAATGGGATCAAATTCACTATGAGCTTAGAAAGGCAATGATCAGTCTGAGAAGTAAAAGAGGAAATAAATTCCAAGGTGAATTGTGGACACACTCTATTTCCATTTCTACTTTTTTTTTCCATTTCTATTTTTTTAATTGGGTCTTTTCAGATCCCTTGGAAACTTAATTGTGGACATATCATACATAGAGGATATTTTTCCTGTTCTAATTCACATTGGATATTAGACAATGCATTACACTGTAGAGCATTTACTATAACACTCAAAACACAGAGCAACTCTTTACCCAATACCAAATGACCAGTGAACTTGGTTTGTTGCACTATGTGTACTATTGGGCCACAGAGAAGGCTGTTTCTCTTTATTTGGGAACAGGAGATTCATGTACGTGCTGAAGACTCTAATCTGCTAGTCATTTCTCTGTGGTTACTCTTCCGTGGCAAGAAGTTCTCTTGGCCATCAGTATTTCCATATATGCACATCTTTTAATTACCAGTCCTAAAAATCTGCTCTGCTTCTATTAGGGCTGTAGTCTCTGGCCAACAGAAAATCTTATTTATAATTCTCCTTGCCATTAAATAATCTTATCTTCAGTAGAGTCTAAACTATTATCTTAGAATCTTTGGCTTAATAGAATCAGGTGGACATTTGACCTGATACAAAAGGGAACCACTATTTCTTTCCAGCTTTAATAGGTTGTGGTCATTATTGTAATTTTTGAAATCATAGGTAAATATACATTTATCTTTGAAAATCCATCTTACCTGTGTAGAGGACACATTTTACCTTTCAAGATCTAATTTCTTTCCCCCCTGGTCTCCACCCTTGTCTGCCCTTATTGTAACTGATGGCTCTTTCCTCTGTGCCACATCTGGGGCTTCTACGGAGCAATGTTGGGGAACTTTTAACAGAAATTACAATTATTGGTGTATCTGTTTACCTCTCCTGCTAGATAACGAGCACACTGAATACAGTATGTTCCTAGAACATAGGAAACATCAAATAAATGTCTGTAAAATGAATTGATTAATGAACCATATCTATTTGGTTATTAGGCGTGGTTAATGAGGAGATACTAACATAGAACACATACCATTTTTTAAAATCTTTACAATTCTAAAATCATTGTAAAAGTTGATGCAAAGCTGGAAATTTTCTACTTACGAAAATCACAAAATAAAATATCTTTAATAATTATGGTAACAGTTAAGCTGAAATGAAAGCATCCGGACTTAGAATTTGAATACACTCTGAATTGTGACTTTGTTTTTTTTTCTCATTTTCAAATAGATGTATTAGATTTTAGGCTAAAAGTTGATAGCAATGACAAAAGATAAAACTTGAAATTGGGAAGCATTAAATTCAAGGTACCATAATAAATATTTTCCTCAATACTTATGAAAATTTTCATGACATTATTTTTAAAAAGTCTATGATGTTAGCTCTCATTGTAAGGTAACTTAGTTCATAAATGTGTGCTTTGGTCTGGCACTTGCAAATGATTTGAAAGAAAAACTAATATAATACATGATTGAATTTTCACTGGGGCTTAATTTATACGAGAATCAAAGAGAAGACTCTCAGGCACCATTCGTTCCTTTGTACAAACACCAAGTTACCTAAACACTGGCACACAGGACAGAAATAACTGTGTATTTACCCTGTAATTATGTGATACTCAACCTTATAATTAAAGGAACAACAGTTGCCACGCACACAAAGCGCACTTACAGGAAGTAAGCGCACTATAAAATAAAGCAATTACTGAAAAAACTATATAATTAAAAATCTCTTAAGGCAGCAACAAGGCTTGCCCGGCTGATTCTGAATACCAGGACAGTTACTCCAGATGCATTATCCTATAGTTTACAAAGAATAGAAAATGTATCTTTTTCAGAAGCATGTTCTCTGGAAAAGAACACAAACAAGCTAAAACCTTTTAATTTGTTCCCAGAGCTGGTCCACCCACTCTGCTTGGGGAGAGGCTGAAGTTGGAAGAGCCTTCTGAACACTCATGTCCAAATGGATTTTTGATAATAAGTGATGATTCAAAGCAGACCTACCCATTGGCATTGAAAGAAACAATGCCTCTTTTTAAAGGCTCATCCCAGTAAACACTATGTCACTTTTCCAAAGAAACCCCAAAAGTAATTGGGGAGGTATTTTTCTCTCAGAGAGCCACATATGTTTGAGTCTGTCTATCCATTCTTCCCAATAGGTATATAAGAATTGAATAATAACCAGAGAAGAACTTGTATGTGGTTCTCACCAACTTTCACTATAGTTTCTCCAGCAATATCTTATGTTTCTGTTCTTATTTTTGCTTACTTTTTTACAATTACTTTCAATTCCACTCTCTTTTGGGAGGAATAATATCTTACAAGGGCTTACTGATTCATTTCATATCACAGATAATACAGAAGGAATATAAGAATGACTCCCGGATTTCTGTCTTATGCAACTGAGTGGATGGAAGGGCCATTCACTGTCCATAACTACTGGAAGAAAATTAGGTTAGTGTGGAACATGATGAGCTTAATTTGGGGCATGTTGGATTGGAGATTGTTTTGGAATTTGCAAATGATGTTTCAGTTTTCAGGTAAATACACGTGCATGAACTCTGAAGAGAGATGCAGGGTACAGAGGGTAATTGAAGTCATGGGGATGGGTAAGCTTTTCCTGAGAGAGAGCACGCTGTGATAAAAGGCCATGTCTGGGACCAAGTTTGAGTAACACTAACAGGGTAAGGCCAGATAGAAGGGAATGAGATAGCAATGGAGGCTAAAAGGAAAAGACCAGTCTGGCGGGCAGAAACACAGGAGAATATGGTGTCAAAATGTAAAAAATAATAGCTTTTCCAATAAGATAGGGATACTCAACAGTGTTAAATGCTACTGAGGCACAAAGGGATATGTAAAATGTCATTTGAATTTAGTGTCATAGAGGACGTTGATGACTATAAAAGAGCCATCAATGATGATGGAGCTTTACAATATTTATGTGAATCTGAGAACATTTTTTAAAAGTAAAATGACTGTACAGAAACCAGTATAATGATAACTGTCCTCTAGGTCCGCTAGCATCAGATCACTGATAAAACAGATAATAAAGATATTATTATTTCCATAATGCTTTTGGGGGATTTTTTGTTTAGCAACCTGCATTTGAAAATAGGAGTACACATGTATTCAAGCAGCATTTATTCAGACTTTGTAGTATTCATACGAATTTGTGTTTGTTTTTCCATGACTCTGTGATACATTGTCCTTAAATCACAACTTTTAGACCTACTTTAACTCATTTTAATGGACTTTTTCAAATAAGCATAAATGGTTAAATTTTTAAAAATTGATATATTTACCTGTTTTTCACTCTGACCCAATGTGAAAAGGCATTTGAATCAAAATATAAATGCTCCTTCCCTTTGAAATTTTTGAAACCCCATTATCTTTTTCGTCATTTTTTTTGTCATTTACCTGTCATAACCAATAGACTCTTTCATTGTTTTTATTCCAAGAGCTGTACAGGAGTAGTCCCTTCTTTCCCTTTCTCCAGGGCTCCATATTCCAAAAAGAGTTGTTAGGAAGTGGAGAGGGTGGACATATACTTCTCATCAGAGAGATTCTTTTTAATTCCTGGCATCTTGTCCCACCAATTATACCTCCCCCACCCAAGGAGGTGAAATGAGTTAGGCAATTTAGTGAGTTAGGGCGAGAAACCCTCCAGCTCCCAGCCATGTCCCTCCCCAGAGGTATCCCCCCACATTGTCAAGGGATCAGCAGGAAGCAGAGGTTCTGCTCTGCTACTCCATGCTGTTGGTTTTACAGTAAGGCCCAGGCAGGTCTGTGTTTGTCTGGCACTGACTGCAACTAGGTGTGTGGATCTGTCTAAGGGGGGAAGCAGTATTGGGAAATATTGCCCACACCAGGACCATAGTTTTCAATATCATCTTCATAAAAGTGGTGTGCACCCACGTCCTCTCTAGCTGTCTTTTAATAGATTCACACTTCGGGCAGGGGAAAAAATTCTGTGCCCTCAATCCCTGTGCCCTCTAAAAATGCCAACGCGTATGAACTTGAAGCGGAGTCTGGCGTCCTCTCTGAGATGCCAAGCTCCTCCTTCCAACTGTGCTTTAACGACTCATTAAATACCAAATCCGTATTTAACTTTGCAAATTTTAGGTTTTCTCAAAGAAAATCTCTCTCACACAATATGTATTTTTATTTTTTTCTGTCTATACTGTTAAGAGGGGTTTGATTATAATGTTTTGAATACAACAAAACATAAAGAGTATAGTTATATCCTTAAGGTTACAAAAAACTAATAATGTAGACTTTAAATGTCCTTTAAAAATTCTGTGGCTTATTCTTAACTGTAAGCATACTATAAAGGATGACTAAGGTTGTGCTGAGAGTAGCTGAAGTCATCATTAAAAGAGATGAGTGAGAGAGGGAAGAAGGAGACGTCAGTCCTAAGGACTTAGTCCTTACCCACCAGAAGCCACTCACTCACCCAGCCTTAATGCAGCATGAGTCCAGCTCAGGCCAGCAGACACGGTGCACTGAGAAGGGCCTATCTGTCCAAGGAAAGTTCTCTATTCCAATTCCAATCCTACTCTCTCTCTATTCAACCTCGACGATATTTTTCAGGTCCAGAAAATGTTATTTCTATCCAACAGTATAGCAATATATTGGAGACATCACCAGGAAAAGTGGCGTTAGCTAGACAGAAAGAATAAAGACAGCAGGGCAAGAAGAATGAAACTACCAAGACATTTTATTAAGGAATCAGAATGATCTCTGCTTGTGTGTAAAAAGAATATAATGTGACAGAAAAGATACTTATTATTAAGGAAGAATACAGGATTCCAAAAAACCAGATTCAATCCTGACTCACAAAATTCATTAGGGAGATAGGTTTGCAAAGTTCATTTTCTTTGTTTTAAAACACAATGTCTTTAAATTTTATATTTCGGAAATCTAGACCACATTTCTTACAATCCTTGACTGCCTATCCTATAGGAGACTTTCTTTTATATATATACATATAGAAGATATATAATCTATATCTTAGGCATATAATATACATAATATACATGTAAAAGATATATAATATACATAAGTATATAATATATATCTGTATATAGTTATATATATATTAGTGTACTTATTCTTTAGGGAAAGATATGGTACAAGATTAAAAAATATTTTAAAAAAACAATTATGGTTATTATGAGAATATTCTTTCCTTTGAATTTTTGTACAACTTATTTCTTGTTTCTGTAAATGAACCTAATTGTGTTTTAGCTTTAGAGAACAAATTAAATAATGATCTCATTGAAGGAAAATGCTCACACAGCAAAGATGTCGATTAAATATCTCATTTGCACTAGCTCTAGTTCCTTTGATTGATATAAAGTCTCTGTCTTCATGAAACTTGTGTGTTTAAAGAAGTGGTTTACATATGTCCACAAAAACATGGAAAGGAAGAAATAAAAGTGTTGTTAGCTTTACAAACGAATGGTTGTAAGATTTAGGATAGGAGCAAGTGAATTTCCACTGAGGAAATCAGAAAAGCAATCTCCCATAGGAGGCAGGATTCCACATTGCCAAATTGCACAGAGAGGTAAAACCAGAGGAAAAAAAGTATCTTAGGGATTCAACCAACAGGAAGGCATTGGTGAGCTAAACTGGATCTAACGCAGTGATGTTGGGAGAGTCAGAGTTAGGGTTAGCGTTAGAGGGCCAAAATGTAAAGACACCCATAGAAAGTAGAAAAATAAGCTAGAGAGATTCACAAGTGAGCGAGTATCAAGAGTATGAATGAGGGGCTGGTCCCGTGTCACAGCGGTTAAGTGTGCATGTTCCACTTTGGTGGCCTGGGGTTCGCCGGTTAGGATCCCTGGTACAGACATGGCATCACTTGGCAAGCCATACTGTAGTAGGCATTCCTCATATAAAGTAGAGGAAGATGGGCACAGATGTTAGCTCAGGGCCAGTCTTCCTCAGCAAACAGAGGAGGACTGGCAGCAGTTAGCTCAGGGCTAATCTTCCTCAAAAAAAAGAGTGTGAGTGAAAGGCAAAGAAGACTAGATTTTACTTGGTGGAGAATGGGTTGTCACAGGAGGTTTATAAAAAAATGATTTTTTTTTACATTTTTTTTCTTTATTGAGATATAACTGATACATAACCATATAAGTTTAAGGTGTATAATGTGGTGATTTGATGCCCATATATATTGTGAAATGATTGCCACAATAAAATTAGTCAACACATCTTCTACCTCGCATAGTTACCATTTTACTTTATTGTTGTTATGTGGGCACATTTAAGATTTACTGTCTTAGCAACTTTCAGGTACACAATACATTATTGTTAACCATAGTTACTACCCTGTACATTTCATCTTTCTTTAGTTCCTTGAGGTAAAAACTTAGATTATTTACTTAAGATCTTTCTTTTCCTTAATATTGGCATTTATGGCTATGAAATTCCCTCTTTGAACTGCTTTTACTGTATCCCATAGGTTTGGTATGTTGTGGTTCCATTTTTGTTTGTTTCAAGGTATTTTTTGACTTCTTTTTGGATTTCATCTTTGACCTATTGATTGTTCAGGAGTGTGCTGCTCAACTTTCACATATTTGTGAATTTTCCAGTTTTTTTCCGTTAATGATTTCTAGTTTCATACCATTGTGGTCAGAAAAGATATTTGGTATAATTTCAGTCTTCTTAAATTTGCCAAGACTTGTTTTGTGGTCTCTCACATGATCTATCTTGAAGAATGTTTTGTGCGCACTTGAGATGAATGTTTTCTGCTGTGGTTGGATGGAATTTTCTGTATATGTCTGTTAGTTCCATTTGGTCTAAAGTTTAGTTCAAACCCAACATTTCTGTGTTGATTTTCTGCCTGGATGATCCATCCTTTGTTGAAAATAGGGTATTTAAGTCCCCTACAATTACAGTATTGTTGTCTAGTTCTCCCTTCAGATCTGTTCATATTTGCTTAATATTCTTAGGTGTCTGATATTGGGTGCTTACATATTTACAATTGTTTTATCCTCTTGATGAATCGACTCCTTGTTTCTTGTTACCATTTTTGACTCACAGTCCTTTTTCTGATGTAAGTATAGGTACTCCTGCTTTTTAGTTTCCATTTGCATGGAATACCTTTTTCCATCCCTTCAATTTGTACTTAGGTATATCCTTGAAGCTGAAGTGAGTCTCTTGTAAGAAGCAAATAGTTGGATCTTGTTGTTTTTCGTTTGTTTGTTTGTTTTATCTATTTAGGATTCTATAACTTTTGATTGGAGAATTTAATCCACTTACATTTACAGTGATTATTGATAGATAAGGACTTACTCATGCCATCTTTTAAATTATTTTCTGGCTGTTTTGTAGTCCCTTTGTTTCTTTCTTCCTCTCTTGCTGTCTTTCTTTGCACATCGATGATTTTCCATTGCAGTATGTTATGATTCCTTTACATCTGTCTTGAGTGGATCTTCTGCAGGTTTTTACTTTGTGATTACCTGCAGCTAATGTATCTTATGGCTATAATATTCTAATTTAAGCTGAAAACAGCTTAATTTTGATCACATACAAAACCTTTACCCTTTTACTCACATTTTACGTTTTTGATGTCACATTTTACTTCTTTTAATAGTGTGTATTCATTAATGAATTATTATAGTTATAGTTATTCCGTAATACTTCTGTCCTTTAACCTTTATACTAGAGTTAAATGATTAACACTCCACCATATTATAGTATTGAAGTATTCTGAATTTGGCTATATATTTACCTTTACCAGTGTGTTTTATATTTCATATGTCTTCATGTTACTAACTAGCATTCTTTCATTTCAGCTTGAAGAACTCCTTTGAATATTTCTTATAAGGCAGTTCTAGTGTTGATGAATTCCCTTAGCATTTGTTTGTCTTAGAAAATCTTTCTCTCGCCTTTATTTCTAAAGGAAAACTTTGCTAGGTAAACTATTCTTGGTTGGTAGTTTTTTTCTTTCAGCACATTAAATATATCATCCCACTCTCTTCTGCTTATAGATCTACTGATAACCTTATTGACGAGGGTTTCCTTCTAAGTGACAGGCCTCTTTTCTCTTTTTGATTCTCTCTTTGCCTTTCATTTTGACTGTTTTATTATAATGTTACTTGGAGGAGATAAATTAGGTTTGAATTTATTTGGGGATTTATGAGCTTCACAAACTTAGATGACCAAATCTCTCCCCAGATTGGGACAGTCCTCAGCCATCATTTCTTTAAAAAGCTTTCTGGACCTTTTTTTCACTCTTCTCCTTCTGGTATACCAATAACGTAGTGTTACCATTGGGGAAGGGGGAAGAGGGGAGGGCAAAAGGGGTGATTAGGGTCACATGTGAGGGGATGCACCATAATTAGTGTTCGGGTGGTGAACATAATGTAATGTATACAGAATTCGAAATATGATATACATCTGAAAAAAATAAAAATAAAAAAGATAAAAAATAAATAAATTATTTCTCTTAATGATGTTCCATAAGTCCTTAGGTTTTTTTCACTCCTTATCATTTTTCCTTTTTCCTCTTCTGACTGGATAATTGCAAATATCTATCTTTGGCTCACTGATTCTTTCTTCTGCTCAGTTCAGTTGGCTTTTGAGGCTCTCTACTAATTTTTTAGTTGAGTCATTATATTCTCAGCTCCAAAATTTCTTTTTGGTTCTTTTTTATGTTTGTTTAGCTCTTTGTTGAACTGCTCATTTTGTTCTTGTTTTCTGTTTTTTAAAAAAATTTCATTACATTGTTTTACCAGACTTCTCTTATAGCTGTCTGAACATCTTTAGAACAATTATTTTGAATTATTTGTCAAGTAATTTGTGAACCTCCATGTCTTTGGGGTTACTTACTGGAAGTTTACTGTGTTCCTTTGGTGGGTCATATTTCTGTGATTCTTTTTAATCCTTGTAGCCTTGCATAGGTGACTGCACATTTGAAGGAGTAGTCACCGCTTCCAGATTTTATGGACTGACTTTGGAAAGGAAAGACCTTCACCTGTAGGTAGGGGTGTGCTGGAGCATGCCATGACCCTGGGGATAGTGCTGTAGGGCACCAAGTACAGGGACATATGGTGGTTCCAAGTCCAGGGGTCTTAGTGTGTCATTGGCCCAGGCTGTTGGAGTCCATGACATTGACAACTGCAGGATCCTTGGTGAGAGCTGCATGGTGACTGCAGTAGTTGCAAGGGCTATTGGTGTGCTCAATGGTACTTTCAGGTCCAGGGGATAGGGTCCAGGGTAGGTGGTGATGGTGACCAGAGCCAATGATATGCACCTGCTCAGCTGTAGGAGATGACTGCAGCTGCCTACATAGTAGCAGGAGCTTGCTGTAGACACATGCATAGTTGAGAGGGCTGGAACCAAGGCCAACTGTGGGTGCAATAGCAGCTGCAGGGGCCCTGACTGTTAGCAGACACTTGCATAGCTGAAAGGGTTCATTTTGGGTGTGGGCATGGCAGTGAAGGTTGATGACAGGAGTTCAGCCAGCAGCATACAGGTGCATAGCTGCAGGAGCTAGCTGCAGGCAAGCCCATCTGTGCAGGCCTGTGACAGGAATCAGGGACAGATCTCAGCCTACAAGCAGCTATGGGGGCCTTGGCTGTCGGCATCTGCTTCTACAGCTGCAGAAGCTTGCCACAAGCATGTGCACGGCAGTGTGAGTCAGGTGCTGGGGTCTAGGCCAGAGTCTTGAATGCATACAACCACAGAAGCCGGCACTGACTGTTGGTGAAGATTCTGGACTCCAGTGGAGTGGAGGGAGGGCATGGCGAGGATCTTAGGCAGCTGGTGTCTGCAAATGCAAACACCTATGGGCAAAACCCTCAGTGATGAAATCTGTAGGGAGTCAGAGGCAGCCATGCTAGCTGCTGGTTTCTTCGGTAGCAAAAATTGCCAGAGCCCTCAGTAGAGCAGTCAGTTAGGGGCCTGTGACAAGGTCTTTAGTGATGAAAGCTGGGAGGAGGGTGGTTCTGTAGCATCTTCAAGTGCTCTTGAGGTCTTCAGCAATGAAGGCTGCTGGGATCCTATACAGGGCAGGCACTGGGAAGCATGGTTGCTCCCATTCTGTGCGCGATATTGGTTGGTGGCTCCTGCCCTTCTTCCTTGTTCCTAGCTATCTCTAAAGGTCTCAGCTTTGCCGGTCTCTAAGTGAGGTGAAACTGAAGCAGGTCCCTCCTGCAGTGCCCTGAAAGGATGGGGAAGCTTGTTGACCACCCCACTCTCTTTTTCCCAATGAGTAGAACTCTTTTGGGCTAGAGAGGTCCCTCTTGGTGCTGAGCAGTGCTGGCCTGGGAGATGGGATGATGTAGGCAAAATGAAACTGTTCTTCCTATCCTTTTTGTGTGGTCATTGTCAAGTTTTTTGCTCCATTGTACAGCTGAAGCTTCTTAAGTGGACTCTAAGCTCTCCCAGAGCTATTTTTGTTCATGGATAGCTATTCAATTGTTGATCTTTGTTGGGGGACTGAGGCTGGGGCCTCCTGCTTTGCCATTTCCTATTGTTTTCTGAAATCAATGATCTGGCATCAGATTTCACTATTTAAAGAAGGTCATATGAACTGAAAAAATAAAGAAAATCACTTAAAATCAGTTAATTAATTTTATTCTGATTTTAAAAGTTACAAACATTTTGTATATTTCTCAGAAAAAAATTGGGGAAGCAAAACAAAAAGGAAGAAAATTGAAAAATCACTGGTTACATTATCATATGAAGAGATTAAATGGTTTCTGTTCCAGATAAGAGTATTTGCTTTTGAGGCTATAGGATCAAGGTTGATTTAAATATAATTTGCCTTTTCTGCATATCTTTGTTGTCAATTAAAAAATTCAGATAAGAATATCACAATTAGGAGTTAGGAATTTCTTATATGGATACACATTCATAATTACCAGGAAAGTTTCAGAAAGAAGTAATCTATTGAAATTACTTCCTAAAAATTGATGTTTGTTATTTTTTGCCCTTTGTCATGGCTTGATAGCTCATTTCTTGTTAGCACAGAATAATATTCCACTGTCTCGATGTACCAAGTTTGTTTATCCATTTACCGACTGAAAGATGTCTCAGTTGTTTCCAGGGCTTGGTAATTATAAATAAAGCTGCCATAAACATCCGTATGCAGATTTTTATGTACAAAATTTTCAACTCCTTTTAATAAATATCAAGGAGTGCAATGACTGGATTATATAGTAGAGAAAGTATACTTTTACAAGTAACCACCAAACTGTCTTCCAAAGTGTGTGTACCATTTTGGATTCCCTCCAGCAATTCATGAGAGTTCCTGTTACTCCACATCCTTTCCGGTTCAGTGTTCTAATAGGTATGTAGTGGCATCTTATTGCTGTTTTCATTTCCATTCCCTTGCTGGCATTGGATGTGGAGCATCTTTTCATATGCTTATTGGTGATCTGTATATCTTCCTGGGTGAGTTGTCTATTAATGTCTTTGGTCCATTTTTTAATCCGTTGTTTGTTTTCTTATTCTTAAGTTTTGAGATTTCCTTGTATATTTTGGATAACATTCCTGTATCAAATGTGCCTTTTGCAGGTATTTTCTCCTAGTCTGTGGCTTGTCTTCTCATTCTCTTGACATTGTCTTTAGCAGAGCTGAAGTTTTTAATTTTAATGCAGTCTAGCTTATCAACAATTTCTTTCATGGATCATGCTTTTGGTGTTGTATCTAAAAAGTCATCACCCCACCCAAAGTCAATGAGTTGTCATGGAAAAAATAAGATTTGGAAAACTGCCTCTTACTTATTGTCTTTACTGAGTATTGATCTCATTTAGGAGTGAGTTGTAATTTAGGCTGCTCTCGGGGTGGGAGGCGGGGAGGCAGATAGCAGCTAGTATCAAAAGTCAGTAGTTAAAATTGATTGTGTGCTTATTCTTTTTCTGGTTAGACTAACTGCTTTATTTCCATTGTTATATTATTTTCTCAACAGTCATACAAAATACATAATATTGTTATACTTATTTAACAGATGAGTAACAGAGGGTTAGAAAGATTAAGCACATTTTCCAAGGTTAAATAGATATTAAGTGAAGATCTCATATTGAGCCAGTTGTTTGACTCCCAAAGCACTGCTCTGATGGCTAAAACGAGGGTGTTGGAAATGAGGTCTGTTCTCTATATTTCCTTTTAGAAGATTGGTGAACATGTATGCTAATTCAGATAGTTAACAAGCAAAAACTTGTCTTCATTTTTGGGGGCCTCTGCCTCCTTGACAATGAAAAGATTGCTAGAATAAATCCTTTTGTGATTGGAGAATAGTTCTCTGATTTAGCTCTTCCATAACTTTGGATTTCTAGCACATTGGGCGATCTTAAAGTGAGACACTTGGGCACTTGAGTTGGAATTACCTGGATTATCTAGGCAAAATGTGTTTTGAGCTCTTGGGGACTTAATTACTGGAGCAATTGCCCAACTCTCCACTTCAGTTTGGCTCTTTAGACACGGTGACCAAGTAATTGAGATGGTATTGTCAAATTGTGGTTTCTCAGTTTTACTGTTACTTCCTTTAAATTGAAGCCCCACTATTGCCATCCTTTATTTTCTAACGTGATAACGTTGATAAGGGTTCTGGTCAGTATGTCTAAGAGCGGCTTTAAACACCAATGAACACCTAATAGCTTTTTCTTCTCTATAAATACAGAAGGAGAAATAATTTATTAATGAAATCAAAACAATAAAAATATTTTATTACAATAAAGAAATGTTCTGGAAAAAATATCAAGAAATACTAAGATATATGTATATAGATTGTCTAATCATGAAATAAAATACTGAATATTTTTTAGAAGCACTGAAATATCCAGCCACGTTATATACAAGTAGAATTATACATTAAAATATGCATTATTCTTTAAAGTTTTTCTACAGAGATTTTATAATAGCCGTTAAAAGGTACTCTGTTTAGAACAAAATGCACCGGAAATAAATTAAAAGATACACTGAATAGCTAAGTAATCAAGAAAAAGTTTTAAAAAATGGGTATGACCCATGAAAAAATAGCATGTGAGTGAAATTATCAGTATATTTGATCCTTTTTTGCTTTTGATCGTAACTTGTATAGTTCTCCTCAAGCCACTTCTTTGAGATCACATAGATTTTCAGATGTCAGTGAAAGCACTACTTGGTTTGTGTCACATACTGTGAGTAAATTTGAAAGAAATTATGCTCAGTCTAAGAAAGAGACCTTAGCTGTAGTGGCTGGAGTAATGAAATTGCCTAAATAAATTCTGGGAAGAGAAATTACCTTGACAACTGCCCATAAGCTCTTATTTGAAATCTTAAAACCCTAGATTGGGTAGCATCTGGAGCTGCTGCCAAAGTGCTGTGATGAACTTTAATACTGTCATATATTCAATATAAATATTTTCTGGAATACCCTAATGCGATGTCTTTCCAAGGCTACCCTGAGAAATGTTATCACTGAGTTAATCTAAAACGTTTTAAAACCTCTTCTCTAAATATTACAAATGAAAGAATAGAGTATATCCTAAGGAAATAAGATTTAAAACAATTCTTACATAAAAATGTGATTGGAATTTTGTTCTGATTATGGTGTGAAAAAGCACTTGATCATTTACAATATATAACTGTGATTGTTTATTGATTTCTTTTAAAATGACTAATTGTTGTATTGAATCCTCTATAAGATTACAATCTAATAATTTAAAAGTGATTTACCATGCACGTCTTAAAATCTAACTTCTCTATTCTCTTTGTTTTGTGTGATTAAGGGTAAAAAATACACACTCTGGTCAGAAGTCCTAGGTTGAGTTCCTGGTGCCAGTGTTTGGCTTGGACAACTCAGCGCCACCCAGAGATTCCTCATTCATGAAGTGTAAACACATGAAAATGCATTTGATAAATAGATTGATTTAGAAAAGATGAAAATTGTTTTTATTTTTTGGTTATATTGGGAAAATATAATTATCTGTAGATTAATTTCCTATCCCAGCATGAGCTAAGACTTCACCAGAAGATTTTTTTTAGTTTAATTTTTCATCACGAATTATAAATTAAAGTCTACAAAGCCTCCCAATATTATTAATTGATATAAGGATTGTTGTATATCTATCTGAGAAAGAAGAGGAGACAAAATTCGATTTCATTATCAGTCCATCATAAATAGGATGATTGAAGGGTCGAAGACGCGGAGGAAAATACTCTGCCATGTTTTCTTAACTTAAAACATACCGTGACAAATTCCCACTCTAGACTTGATTAGTTTGCCAGTCACTTTTTATTTAAAAATTATTCTCTATTATTACGGTCGGAAATTATTGTTGTAGATATGCCATTAGAATAGTAAAAGCGTTCTTTCTGAATAGGAGATGTAGGAGTTTAAATTCTCAAAGATCTGAGACAACGTCAAACTGACAGGGGTTCACTTTGTTTGAAACATTAGTAACGTTTCATACTGCTGAAAACAGACTTCACTTTTCAGGGTAAGCAACCACCTCAGCACTATCTGAGAGAAGGCCTCTGCACTCACTTCCGGTTCTTCCGCGTAAATTGAACTGCGGTCCTCTTCCTGTTTGTCTATCTCCCAGCTCTCCCGGTTCTCTGCAAAGTTATGAACTTGTGCCGTGGTCATTATTTGAAGCAACGTGGTTCGAATGAAAGTGTATGTGTCCACTTCACATCTAAGTGCATCTTCTACCTTCCATTTATCTTCTTTTAACTCTTCTTCAATATTTTCTCCGGTGGTGTGGTTCGGAATTCTGATGAGTTAATCTAAGGTGCACTTGCTGAAATAAAAATCAGCATACCTCACTAAAAATTCTTTGAATATCAGATAACCAATTTCATCACATTTCTGAGGACATATAATATTGAAAATGAGCAAGAATCATACGGAAATGGGGCCTACATGAGTAACAGCAAAATGAGTCTTTCATTTTTCCTCCAGTTTATTTGTTACCCTTAAAAATAAACTGAAAACTGATAGAAAATATTAAGTATATGGACAATTTATGGTAATAAAATAATCTCTTTTATTTAAAAGATGAACAAAATAGTCATTTATTTTCTTAAGGAATATCTGCAGGATTTGTTATACTATAGTCATTCTATAGGTTCACATGATTTAACAAAACTAAAAAAATACATTTTTTTCCGTGTTTTTTGTGGTATAAGCTGTCTAAAGATATTTTTGAAAGAAAAAATAATGCTTTGTAAAAATTTTTCTGAAAAAGATATAGATTTGTGCCTTTTTCAAGTACCCCCAAATATTTACTCTTATTAAAAATATTTCTAGACTATTCTCTCCTTGAGCGTAGCACTGCTAATTTTACAAGTATTTAGTAAGTGAATCATCCAATCAAGTAATCACTTGCAAATTAGGTACTAAACAGATAGACTGAATGCATAGTTGAACTAAAATATTTTTACTTTGACCCATTTGTGAAATTAGTTAAAATTCATACTATTGCCACTATAATCCAGAGAAAACAATACATTTTATCATGACATTTTATCATGAATGATGCTGCCATATTTAACTCTAAAGTGTTAATATAGCTATTTATTTTGAAGGGCTTTAATTATAGCTTAGCCGCTTCACATTATTAATCACAGGCAATAATCATTTCAAGCTTTTGTGTTTATTAAAGGACTCTTAAGTAAACATTTTCAGTTGGTTAATGATTGCTCTTACCCTACTAAATCTATTTTCGGAGCACAATTATTTGGCAATTCAGCAAGAGATTCTGTGCATAAATTCAGTCACCTAAACCGTCGACCCCGATACATCTTATACGGTCCATTGGAAAATGGTTAAAAAATAAAATGATGTCAAGAAGGGTATGACATAGTGAACTCAGGACCTAAATCATTTTGGCTTTCTTATATCTATGTGATATGAATTGAACTTGGTGAAGCTGTCCACTGAAGACTGGCTGAGTAAGCCTCAACAAATTTAACTGTAACGCAAATATAATAAATATAATTTCATAAAATAGTAATTCCAGTTATTAATGGAATAACTGCTTCATTTATTAGTATAAAAAATTAAACAGGAAAAACATCTTAAATATAGGATTTTAGTAAAATTAAATTTAGTAAAGTTAAATGCACTATTGCATGTTGCCTAAATATGTAGAATATTATGAATTGTAGATATATACATTGTATACAAAAATTTTTTGCTATAGATAGAAACATATAAGGCATGGTATCATAATCTAATTTAATTGTCCATTGTCTATTTTGAAGCTTACTTTTAATAATAATTGCATAATAACCACTTTATATTACTGGAAACTATAATCTTTAAATAATTTAAATAAGATAGAAGATGTTAAAGTATCTATAGAATAATTTTTTATTCTATCTATCTATAGAATAAAGAACACAGAGCTCATACATCACACAGCTGTGTTACTTTGATGACAGAGTTGTAGTCAAAACAGCAATTCATAAGTCTATGTCTTTATAAAAACCTCCTGTGGTATAATGTTGTTACAGTTGACCTAAAACCTTATTTCAAAGAATTACTGAGATTTTAATATATATCCTCAAAAATATCTATTAATATTTCATATATGGAATTTTAAGAGAATTAAAACATTTAAAAAGGTAATTGGAATTTGATTAAAATATTTTGTATATTTAATGTACAATTAGAGAGATTGAGAAATAGTAGGTGCCTCAAGTCTATTTCATTTCCTTAATCTCTTCACATTTAATTTCCCATTTTCTCACCTGATTGTTTTAGGAAGAAACTTCAAAGATTGAGCTGACATCTTTGAAGCATCATCTGGGAAACTGAATCTGAATGGCCTTTTTTACAAAGCCTTGAATATAGATCTCACAAGATTCAAAAAGAAAATGACCCGGCCTCTGCTCCTTGCACAGTTAGGGTCAGGCCGAGTTTTGCATTAACAATATAGTTACCTTTGTAATTCTTCTGTATGCTATGACACATTTAGTTATCATCATAAGTTCAATGACAGTGAGCTTGCAATTTGCATCTAAGGGAAAAATTTTAACATTTGTCAATTTGAAATAGACATCTCATCAAAATCTGAACTTGCTTTTTATTACATGCCAGCCCATTTTTCTTATTCAGATTGAGCTTTTAAGTAGATAAAGAGAAAATCATTTAAAATAAACCAGGGAACAGAATTGGCACTTCTTGTGTTGTAGAAGTAAAGGAATGAGTCCTTGGCCCAATATTCATCTCTTGAATGAATTTCATTGCAGGCTGTCTTGCCACAAACATCTGCATTCCACTGACCTTTATTTTGTAGTCTAGAGAGACTGGGACCACACAGAATTGGTGCTGCTATAGCTCACTGTACTTAAACTTTGTGTCTGATCAACTTAAGTGTATTGGATTTGAAAACAGTTAGTCAATTGTTTCTAGTCCCTAGGTGGTGGTTTATGGTAATGTTTGCGTCAATACTAACAAAAGCCATACCACAGTACAAAGTACATCAAGGAAATGAAAGACAAGGCTGCCTCTTGTCAGTTCTGTCTACGATAAAGACAGGATTCAGAGCTGGGGCAGCGATCGTTAGAGAAACACAAAAATGAATGAACCACAGAAATCATAGGGCCGATGGTCCACATCAAAGGTTTGGGGACTGGCTAATGGGCAAGGTTGCACGCAGGCCACAAGACATACACCCTGGACTCATTTGGCCATACTGAAAGGTCACCAAAAAGAAGAGGAAAGGCTCCTAATATAGCATGAAGCAGGGTTCTGCAGGAACTATATAAAGAGAAGGAAGAAAAGCAAAGCTGCATTATCAGTGCCATGTAAACTGCATCCGCTTCAAATGGTCTTTTGGTGAACAGATCTATTTATGTTTTTATTTCAAACGGCAAAATTTCTAATATTGAGAAATAGAAAGTGATTCCTTATATTTGTTGGATTATTTTCTGTCCCCGTAAGACAAATACAATGCATAAAGTGTCAATTCAATGAAATTTAAATACTTTGAGCCTCACTACATATCAGTAAAATGGTGCAGAATATTTTCTTAATTTCAAAGAATCATATGCCTGGAGAACAGCTGGTATATATGTAAGCAGATGTGTATAAATAGAACAATAATGATAACAGAATTGATTTTGATATTTTGTCGCTTTGTCTGAATCAGCTTATCATGTATAATTTTAAAAGCACAATTAAAGGAACTAAATGCTACAATAATATGACATAGCCATACAATGGCGTCTATTAACGTAAGAATGTGGTTATCCTTTATTTGAAGCCTACAGTCCAGATACCTGCTGTGCTGCTAGATGCTAGAATGTCAAAGAAAAATAAGTGAAAGCATATCTCATCATGGGGTAAATTGCCTGTTGAAAAGAAATGTACTTAGTTTCTCATTTGAATGCTGCTTTCAGTAAAAAAAAAAAAAAAAAAAAGGAAGGATTGTTATCAAGGTAAGGACTAATCTTTCCTGGGCCAAAAGAGAGAGTGAGAGAGAGGAGAGAGAGACGGAGAAGGAAAGAGAGAAAGAAAAAAAATGTTCATTTGAACAAAAGCAGCAATCCAGAAGAAAAAGGGAGGCCAATATTGGCTTTCATTGTGTTTTAAGGCTATGTTTAAGCTTTTAGTATCAATTAATACAATGTAAAACCCACCTCAAATGGAAAAAGATGTGCAAAATCACTGACTCCTGTTATGAAAAGAAAAATATCTGTTGCAAAGGTGCATGGGATTCTTATAATACTATTTAATCATATGTACCTGATAGTCATTTATAATATGTGATACATGCCAAACTATAGCTTATTATTTAAATGACACACATTAGTCATACTTCGAGTGGATAGACATCCCCTTGAGTCCCATAGCTAAGGATTTAGTGTGTAAAAATGTGTATTTACACAGGTAAAGCATTTCTGCAAAGCACACTTGTATTGAAACAATTATCTAATACTCTGTAAACAATAGTGGATCATTTTCTCTTGAAAAAAATTTGCTCTTCCTTTCTTTTTCCTAGTGTTCATGAAATGGCACATATTTCAAAGTAAGGAAATAATGATCATTTCTATAAATTAAAACTCAGAACATAATTCTTAATACAGATATAAAACTTACCATTTAATATAAATATCAAACTTAATATTTAATATAAATATTAATTTAATATGAATAGATTCATAACGAATTATAGAAGGAAAATTTTTTTAAGGTAACATCAATGCTTAAATAATTATTATCAAATTTCCTTGATCTGCTTTAGATTCTGCAAAGCACTAATTCCCTTGAGAGGTCTACATCTAATTTACGCAACAAATTTTCCATTAATTCACAAATAAGATTTTTTCTTATAATTTACTAATTTTCAATTTGCCTTTAAATAGCACATTTTTAAAAGCTCATAAATTTGGCATTGTGAGCACAAAAACATTTACACTTTTTGAAAAAGAACATTCCATTTATCAATAGCCGAAGCCCCATGTTGTTTAGAGATAGACATAACAATATTAATTTTTCCATAGAACAGTTGTTATACTATGTTCACAAGTTCCATGGCATTATATTTTTATGATATTCTACTGCTGTCATTTAAAATAATTTTACAAAGAGAAAAAGATAACACTTTTATGAAACAAGTTATTGATGGTATGCTTACAATAATGAGATATAATTTGAAGCTACCACATAAAATTTTATTAGACCAAAAAGATTATTCAAAAAAATATATAACAAATACACAAACAAACAAAATCCAGTCCATTCAAAATAACAGGATGCGTTTAGCTATATATGTAAAAAATCCAAGGACGTTTGAAAGTTAGTTGTCATTATGGTCCAGTTCACTGTTTATTTCTTTGGTATGCATCTCCTGACCTGTATATAAAATTCATAGTTTCAAAAGTGACATGTGCAAGCCTTGGACAACTGGGGAAAAGGCATATTTCCTGACCTTGTAACCATGGCAACCACGTGCTGATTGGTAGCAGGCAGCCTCTCCATCCTTTACCACTGAAGGCTAGTATGTGAGGTGGTTGGCTTTGTTTGTGACTCCGGCTTTATTTACATGCAAACAGAAATACTAGCCTGGAAATCACTGTTTTCTGCCAAGCATACTCTCATAGAATTGGAAAAAAAGAAAGCCTTAATTTCATAGCTTTATGACAATATCACAATTGCAATGAAAGCAGAACACATATTCTACTGAAGCTGTGTGTGGAAGCTTAACTTAGGATCTTGTTCTTCTATTTGGCTTTGCACCCCATCATTAATCCTCTACCCCAACAGCTGAAAAAAATGTGTATATATAGCAATATATAACTTTTTAAAAATTTCCACAAAGCAGTATAATATTTTATTTAATGATAAGATTTACATGTAAGGAAAAAGAATAAACTCCTTTAAATTATGCTAATAACAAAGACTCTATTTCCATAAAATACCTTAAATGCTAATTAAGCAAGCGTTTATGTATTGAGTGTGCATCCCTTGGAGGCTAAGCCATTTAGAATTCCCTTCTGGAATGACTAACACAAACTTCTTTGGATGTCTTTGCTGCATCTGTAGGATATTTGCCTTCGGAGAGTAGAGACCCTCCTATTCATTTTCTTTTCCCCAACCTTTTCGACTTTCTTCTCATAACCAGCCTCTCGTTCTCCTGTGATATAAATGAAAAATGGAATTTTGTAAAATTCACTTTGGTGAATAATCTGTTCATGGGGATTCAGGGGGATGAAGCAGGCAGACACTGAATACACTGGAACCCTCCAATTGGAGCTCTTCTTCCATGTCAAAGTTATGGGTTGTGATAGAGAAGACCTACGAAAACTCCTCTTTGCAAAGCCTTGCTTGAGTACAATATAATGAAAGGATACAAGGGAGACTTGAACATTATATTAAAATATATTTATGTGCCATCGTCTAAAAATCAAATCCTCTGATTTTTTATAAGTATATTATACAGTTCATATTTGTTAATGAAGTTCATTAGAAACCATTTAATGAAATAAATTCCCGGATTTATAAAACTAACATTTTCCTGAAATTATCTATCAATTAACATAGACTCACACTCTTTTACTAAAATATTCTACATTTGTTGATGATATGAGCATATTTTCAGGATGCATACAGGTTCAATTCATTAACTTATACAATAAAATAAACACGCAATAAAATATTTCTGGTAAAATAAGATCAAATTATAAGCAGAATATGTTTTTTAAAAAATACACACATAAATGACTTTTACTTATAAACTTGGTTTGAAATATGAAATTTGTCTTATTCAAATTTTTAAGACCATTATATTAGTGATTTTATCCAATTAGTAAATAAGTACTGATTTTGAACCTAAAAAATGCTCTATAACGTACATAATACATATTAAAATAAGATTTAAGAATTCACTATACATGTTCACGGTCTTTCTGGGATCTACTTAATTCTTCTATATAAAACTGTCACCCTTACTTTTTTTCTGATGGAAAGGTCATTTTCTGATTTATTTTTATTTTTTAAATATTCTTCAAAGAGAAGGATTTTCTTTGTTTAATATGAGGATTTAGATTAATATTAATAATTTTATAACAAAACTACAATTTTTTTCACAACCTTTAACAGAAATGCATACTTTTAAAACGAATACTTTACCTTCATATTATCATATTTTTACGTGGTGTAAAAGAAAGAAAAATGGTTGTCTTAATATAAACATCAGAAACATAGCGTTTACTAGGGCTTAGCTAAGCCTGGGAAGGGTTTTTTTTCATCTTTGTACATAACGGTAGTATTCAGACATGATTTGATTTCAGTGTATTCCTGTAAAGTTCTTTCTCTGCCCTGATGCACTATATAAAACATTTCTTAACTCATTAATGTCAAGTATAAATTAGTTTTATATTGGAATTTTAACAGTCTAGCCTCCACAGGCAACATAAAAACTAGACCATTGTCAGAAATGGTGTTAGGCTGCATGCAAATTTCAACCAGGTATCATTTATCATCAAAGAAAACACAAGATGTATTAAACTTTTGGGTGTCCATACCACAGTCCCCAGTACCACAAATTATTTTGGTTCATCTATGCTTTAAAAATATCAGCAATTTTTCCTGAACACATGCAGAGCAATTTCAACAATCATATTTTAATGCGCTCCCTGGATTTACCAAATCAGAGTATGACTAATAGTCAATGTTCAAATGCCTAGGATACATTTTTTCATATATATGCTCTGAATATCTGAACAGACACGTTGTATTGTATTAATATCATAATTCAAAGGGAAATTTATTAACCCTCCAGTATTCCCATCATTGCTAAAAGTTGCAAATTCTAGGTGGCAGAACCTAGGCAGTAATATCAAATTTTAATAACAATTCCTCTTCCTCAGTCAGAGCTATACTGGGGAAAAGCATAAATTGCTGTGACTGACCGTTGGTTGTTAGAGAAGCAATGTGACTTCTCCACACCCTTATTTCAGTGTATCTGCTCTGTCCCTCAGCTGTATTAATGATAGCCTGAAAGGTCACATGATAAACGAGTGACAAAAATATCAAAACATATTAGCCCGTAGCTTTGTTATCAGTGTATGACAGAGATGACAGAAAATTGTATTTTTCCCCTGAATAATTTTGCGTTACATTTTGCTGGCTAGGCAGAGTGAATTAGGGAGAAATTCCTGCCTCTGACTGTTTGTCTCCTTTTCTGACATACTTGAAGTAATAATATACATTAATAACAGGGACTGTTCTCAGAGAAGGGATAAGAATTCAAGATTCGACAGTCTCCATTCTATAACCTGCTATCCTTGTTTTTTTCTAGCAAAAACAAATTTTCTTTAAAATATGCATAGAAGCCAACATTATTAATGTTAGTGATAACAGGCTATGGTAGAATATAGACCCAGCAAGTGTATCATAGAAAAATTTAAAAAAACAAAAACCTAAAAAGCAACCTGAAGTCCCCCTGACATTATATTTCGAACTGCATTACTTGATGTTTAGAGAGAAGCATGTCCACTAATTAAATAAGGCGATCTCAATAATGTTTGATCTGTCTTGTTGGGATGTGGACCCAGTAATTACAAACTAGAAGCAGAATTTATCCCTGCTGGTTTACAGACTGTCAGGGACTGTAAACCCTTGGGAGAGGAGGTTTGCAATCTTTGGGAAGAGATTACAGAAATTGGCCAAGGCTTACTGTCGCGCAGAGCCAGGGTATATCTCCAGGGGTAGGTTAAGTCCCGTCTTGTCTAAGCTACCTCTGCCTGGGTGAATGACAACATTGCGACTCACTCCTATGCTTCTCTTAAAAGGCATCTGTACTGAATTAATAACAAAACTCTGGAATATTCATAATATAATTAGACTTTTTCTGGAAAGCTGTTCAAGTCATGCAATTATGGAATATTTATATGAGCACAGTTAACTTTAAATTTTTAAAAGTCAAGTATTTTGATATTGTAACTTAAGAATAAATTTGAAGCAAAGATATTCTTACGTTAGTAAATATGAACTAGGCTTTGTGCAAAATGTGGGTAATACAAGAGTAAATAAGGCCAAATACTTAACCTCCAGGAGCTTCAAATCTAATGAGGGAAACAATATAATTGGCTACTACAATGTAGTGATAAATTGTAAGTTGTGAGAGAGGAAACATAAGGAGTCCAATAGGAAGCTTACCTACCTGCTCCTGTCTTGTAGCAGAGGAAGCAGATTTGAGGATGCAGCAGCTGATGTTCTCAATGTAAAACCAAAGCCCAGAGATCTTCTCATATTTCAGGGGAAAATTCCTGTCCGTTTTTAATACGACAGGTTCATATTCAATTCCTTTGGAAATGAATTGTCCTAGAAAATAACCTAGAAAAGGTTTTTGAAATAATTTGACCTTTTTCATTTTTTTAAATTATTTTATTGAAGCCACACTAGCTTGTAACCTTGTGTAAATTTCAGGTGTACATCTTTATATTTTGGCTCCTGTATAGACTGTATTCGATTTTGTTCACCACCAAAAGCCTAATTCCCAGCCATCACCACACGTATGCTCCCTTCACCCTTTTCTCCCTCTCCCCACCCCCTTTCCCTCCGGTGACCACCATGTTTTAAAAAATTTTGACCTTTTTAAAACAAAATAACTTCAGCCACCAAAAAATGAGAAGAGCTAAAATGAAACCCAAAAAATGACTCAAGCTTTTGAATTCATGTATTCCTCTAGCACTTCTAGTGTTCTAAATAGGAGCACTTGTTAAAGCTGAGGAAGCACATGAATAAAATCCTCAACATCGAGGAAACAGAATCTCAGAGAGTTGACACTTATGCAAAGAGATACAATTTCCTAAGCCCTCCCCACCACTTTTATTTTTACAATGAACCAACTGTGCCACCACAGAAGAGTTTGATGACACAGAGGACAAATTTGAAAGAGGTGAGATTTTTCTAGATATCAAAGGAAGAGACAAAAGTTAAGTCATTCAGAAAAATAAGTATGGGTTAAGGACCTGGGCAGGAAGCTACCCGACAAAGAATGTAGGTATGAAAATGTTTGTCATGTTTGGGAAATGGTGTTTAATTCTATTTGCAGACATGGTACACTGGCGAGAATGAAAATATATCAGACCAGAATAGTAGTTTATCATTTACTATGGTTTATACTACAAATAACAGGAAAACCACTAACAGTGGCTTAAACTATAAAAAAAGTTTATTATTTGCTTAACCAGCAGTCCAGAGTTAGTTTGGGGGTTTGCTGATGTCATCAAGAATCCAAGTGCTTCCCATCCTTCGCTCCAAGATAAAGTGTTGATTTTCATCTTTGGGCTTGTCACCTTGTGGTCAAACGGTGGCAGCTGCAGTCTCAGACATTGTAGCCTTATAATGACTCAAGCAGGAAAGTCAGTAAGGGAGCAAAAGTGGCTCTCTTTACATACATCTCTCTCTTCACCATGGAGAAAAACCTGTCCAGATGACCCTCGGGGTTGCTTTGTCCAAAACGGAATCACATGATCACCTCCATCTACAGCGGAAAACGGAAAAGGATGTAACTGCCTCTTCCATAGGATGAAGAGGGTAAGAGAGAAACTTAGGTGTTGGGGAGGCAGAAACCCAGGTCTTCCCTGGGTGGGTCTGCTTGTGCCCAGGGTTCGTCTGTACCATGATGGGATTGGAACTCACTGAGGCTGTGAGATTCAGTAGAAAGAGCACAATCTTAAAGAGAAAGATTCACTTAAATCCTCAGTGTACTAGTTATTAACATAAAAGCAATGTATGTAAAGTATGTAGTGCTGTACCTGGTACCTTGATTAGATGGCTAGCATATAGTTTGTTTCTTTTTGTGAAATTCTGTAAACAATGGGGAACCATTGAAGCTTGTTAAGTAAGTTAAAACGGTCAGACCCCAGTGGCTCTGAGGAGAGAGACTACCATGAAAGAGACTAGATGCTATTGTAATAATTTAGAAGTGCAGAGAGCCTGGCCAGAGCCTGTAGTAGCAATGACAGCCAGAAACAAAATTAGGCAATAATATAAGGAAACAAAAATCAACAAAATACATGGAGTGACTTATTCTATATTATGGAGTTAAGAAGAGGGACATGTCACGGATTCAGATATTTCTTAGTGGATATGGGGTCATCAGCCCAGATAGAGAGTGATGGAGGTATTAGTGGGGGGACCATGGTAAATTCACTTATGGGTCTATGCTGAGTTTGAGATACCGGCCTGACCTTCCAAGGAAGCCTCCTAATTGAAAGTTGGAGCTGTTTTTAGAACTATCGGACTGAACAAGAAAAGAACCATGGAATTTGTCAGCATACACATAGTCATGAAAGCTACGCGAATTTATGAGATAGTTTATAGAACAGTGTCTCAGTCAGGAACATCTTACATATGGCTTTTTGGGGATTCATGAATATCCTAAAATTGCACTTAAAATTGGTATGTGCTTATTTTTCTCTAAGCAGAAGGGTCACAGCTCATCAGAAACTCAGAGATGTCAGTGAACCAAAGAAGAGTAAGAACCACACAAGACAGGTGAAAAGCGAGGAGGATAGGAAAGGGAACCAGGGATATATAAGGACGAGAAAGAGGAAGATGTGTGAGGAAGCAGAATTACAGGCAACAGTTAGGGAAATAGACAAAATGAAACTGCTGAAGCTCAGGGGGGAGGAGTTTCGAGAACATGCTACAGAGAAGCAAAGCGGAACTAAAAGTTTTTTATTCAATTTGGCAACTAAGACATCACTCTTTGACCTCTGAATGAACAGTTTTTCTACAATACTGTGGTCAAAAGGCAGATTATAGGGGGTTGACATGTGAAAAGGGAGAGCGCGAGAAAGAGAGAAGAAATGAAGAACAGAATTAATGAATCAGATGAAACTATAACGTTGCCAAAAGCATCATTTAGCGTAATTTTTATTTAGTTATTTAACTGTGGCAAAATATTATTTATAAGGCCATTTACTCTACTGCAAATAATTAGTATATTTAATTATTTTAGAGCTCATTCTTCCTTCATTTAACATTGCCAAAGATAAGCATTTACTTATTATGTCTCACTAAACAATTATATACCATGTTCCTCAGCTTTTTAAGCTGTGTCCACTGATGACATAAATTAAGTTTAATAATTAAAATGAATATTTTTAATCACTGGAAATAGATACCTCAATACCTGTTTATCTTATCGATAATGTCTAAACTATTTCTTATACTTCTAATGGCTTAGTGATAGTCAGTGAAATATAATTACATCTTAATTATCTATTTAGAGAATACATATTTCTCTGAAAAATTATGGATCACTTGTAGACCTACAGAGAGTAATTTTACTTAAAGTTTTTTCTTTTAAATCCAAATCTATTTAGCAGTGTAGACAAAGTTGCGTTAAAGAACTTCTTTTTTTCCTGATTACATCAAATTAGATATTTTTAAATTACTGGCATAATAATTTTCTCTACCTCTTTCTTCCTATCCATTATTTATATAGTATAATTGAGGTTCACGATATCTTATAATTTATAATCTAAATTGTATTAAAGCCATAGCTAAATCATGTATTTAAATTCTTATCCAATACTACTGAATACTAATTCCTTGAGTTTTCCATGGGGATGAAAGGTTAAACTTCAATGCGTGGGCAATTCAGATTGGCTGTGCTTCTGATCTGATCTGTGAGGAATTTCTCAATTCCTGGCTGGGATTCACACTTCACTTATGGTGAAAATAAATGTGATGACAGACTGCCTTCTAAATATTAGATGCTTCTAGCTTTTAAGGATACTACTTAATATACCAACACACAAGAAATATATATATACTCACACATATAGATAATATATGTAATATTTAGAGATCTGTCTATGCACGTGTGTAAAGTTATGTATGTCCACACTTGTAGGGAGAGAATATTGTGTAATTGAGTTTTTAAATTGTTTGATAGAAAGCCCTTCAAGTTTTAAAAACTGAGTAGTTATTGTTCAATAAGTATGAATAATTCATCAGTGCTAATACAGGTAAGGTTAATCTTTTATTGGGGCTTCTTCTCTGGCAGGCAGTACACTAAGACATTCTCACATTATACTAGTTAGTATCCAAGTTCTCTACTACAATCCAGACCAAAATAACCATGATTTGGGCAAAAGATATGTTTCTCTCTCTCACCTATAACAGCCCATGAGTAAGTGTCTTATACTCTTGATATTCAAAGTGTGGTCCTCGGGCCAGGAACATAACCATTTTCTGGGAGCTTGATGTTAATGCAGCATTTCAGCTCCCACCAAGATGTTCTGAATAAAAATCTGAATTTCCACGAGACATCCAGGTGACTTGTAAGCATACTCAAGTTTGAGAAAGCTTGACTTCCATAATTTTCCACGTGGATATGGTGTCTCCATAGAGGCAGGAATCCCAGTTCCTATCTTGTCATTTCTGTTCTCAAACCAGAGTCTCCACTCTGTAATCCAAGATCTACATTCCCTGCGAGCAAAAAGGGGGAGAGGGAAGAGAGGGCACTCTATATTATTTTTGACGAGACCTGAAGCTTTGCACATTACAACGGCAGGCATTGCATGGGGTAGAACATAGTAGCACGGCTGCATGCAACTGCAGAGGAGGAATCGACTGGGCGCCCAGGGGGCTTACTAAATCTGGGCACTTAGCACTAAAGTAAGAAGGACAGGAGGTGGTATTTGTCAAGCAAAAACCTGGTTCTGCCATTTGTATACTATCGGTTTAGTCCTCACAAAAGGTATTTTTGTGCCATTCACAGATGAAAGAACTGAGAGTCAAAGATGATAAGTAATTTATAGAAGGTGACTCCCACCTTCTATAAATGACCTGTTACAAGGTCCCACCTGGTCTGTCTGATTCCAAAATTCATACTATTCATCACTATATTATAATTATTACTTGCACTAGACATAGTTATTGATATGCTTCATCTGGATCACGAAACTTCCTCCATAATAACCTGAATTAAAATTTTACATTAAGAGATTTGATAATCAAACAATAGTGAAGCTATATTATTACGTTGTTAAAGAAAAATGATTCATGACATTTGTTACAGATGGTAAGGCAGATTTTACGCAGGACCATTGTAGCATGTGTAAGTATTGCTGCTATAGAATTTTGCAGTGGGGAAGGGAGATTGGGCTCAACACTGAATACAGCGTGGACAAGGAGGAATTTACAGCCAATGAGAAGGGGGAGGGTCAGTGGATGGAAAATTACTAAGAGGAAACATCAGAGCTCAAGCGGGATTCTGGCTAAACCAATCTAACAGGATTCTTGCTGAAGACAGGCCAGGGAGATCGAACATCACCTGGAGGATAAGGAGTCTGATGAGATATCGAGGGTAATCAGACATTGAGGGTGGAGAGTTCTCACTAAACTGACTTAGCAGGGATCTTGCTAAACCTGGATTTTACAAGGAAGTACGCAGGTAGGCCTAGGAGAAGACGCGGGAGCCCAACAAAAGTTTGGTCAAGCAAAGAATCTTTGTCAACTTGAGTCATTTTAGAAACAATTATTTGTATACTATTAATTATTGTTTGAAAAACGTATTAAATAAAGACAACACAAACTGAAGATCATGTGTGTATACTTGAAAATACAAGGTTAAAAGGAGTGATGCAAGTTAATGGGATAGACAGCAGGCCCAGATTTTTATCCAATACCTGAGCTGAAAGTGCTGTTTAATTGAATACTCCCTTAAAACAACTTACAGTGTTTTTTTTGAAAAAGTTAAGAGATTACTTTAATTATAAACACACAAATATACACAATCCTGATGAAACAGTGCTGTAGATAAAATTTACACTGAAGTCAGACATATTTGCCATGTTTCTGCCATTTACCAGTTGTCTGAATTTGGGTACACTTCTTGACTTCTCCAAGCTTTTCCATCTTCAATTAGGGGTAAAAATAGTATTCCCAAAACTGTGCAAATTGAATACAGTAATCTGCTAAATTTGCTCATGTATGTTCATGCAGAAGCTTGCACATAGTGGCTACTCATTAAATGTTAACTTGTTCTAAGAAACAAATGAACAAGCAAACAAAGAAAACTAACATGACCTCTCAGAAGTTAGCCATGTAGGTAGTGGCTTACCATTATAAAATACTATCGCAACGATTTCAATTTTTCAGGACAACTTGAAGTTCCAGCTATGTCTTTCTACTTGTTTTTACATAGAATATTTCTCTCAAAATTCTCAAAATATAAGGCAAAATAGCCTACATCCATTCTCACGTTGAAAACGTTCATTGTATACTGTTCACAAAAATTAACTAGAAATTGCCTAAAGACTTAAATGTAACACCTGAAAGCATAAAACTTCTAGAAGAAAACAGGGGAAAAGCTTCTTGATATTGGTCTTGGCAGTGATTTATTTGGATATGACATCAAAAGCACAAGCAACAAAAGGAAAACTAAACAAGCGGGATTAAATCAAAGTAAAAATCTTTTGTACAGCAAAGGAAACCATCAGTGAAAGGAAAAAGCAATCCACGGAATGGGAGAAAATATTTGCAAACCACGTATCTGATAAGAGGTTAATGTAGAAAATATTTAAAGAATGCATACAACTCAATAGCATAAAAGAATCTGATTAAAAAGTGGGCAGTGGATCTGAATAGACATTTTTTCAAAGATATACAAATGGCTAACAGGTATATGAAAAAGTTGTCAAGATCACTAATCATCAGTGAAATGCAAATTGAAATCACAATGGTATATCACCTCACACTTGTTAGGATAGCTATTATCAAAAGTCAAGAGAGAACAAGTGTTGATGACAATGTGGGGAAAAAAAGGGTCTTTGTGCACTGTTGATGGGAATATAAATTGGTACAGGCACTATGAAATCAACATGAAGTTTCCTCAAAAAACTAAAAATAGAACTATCATATGATCCAGCAGTCCCACCACTTAGTATACATTTGAGGGAAGCAAAATCAATATCTTGAAGAGACATCTGCTCTGCCATGTTCATTGCAGCATTATTCACAAGAGCCAAGATATGGAAATAAAATAAATCTCCATGGTTGGATGAGTGGATAAAGAAAAATGTGAGTTGAGCTCACAGAGACAGAGAGTACAATGGTGGCCACAGGTTGGAGGTGGGGGAAATGGGGAGATGTTGGTCAAAGGGTACAGACTTTCAATTATACAATGAATAAATTCTGAGGACCTAATGTATAGCGTGCTGACTATGGTTAATAATACTGTATTAAATACCTGAAATTTGCTAAGAGGGTAGATCTTAAGCATTCTTCCCCCAGCCCTGAAAAAAGATAATATGTGAGGTTAATTATCTTGGTTGCAGTAGATATTTCATAATATGTATGTATATCAAATCATCACGTTGTACCCTTTAAATACATACATTTTTTTTTCCAGTTATATCTCATATATATACAGCTGGCAGAAAAAAAGAGATGGTCAGGATAGCCGTTATTGAAAACAGGAACTTAGAAAACCTGAATTAAGATGTCGAACAGTTAACTATGTGTGATAAAAATGATAGTCTATGAATGGTATAATTGTAAATTTTCCAATTTTTTTTGTCCTGCCTAACACTGTTTTCTAGTTTTTCTGAAATGCATATACATTGTTTTTGTATTATGAAAGCCAATAAACAGTTTTGACTTAAAAAGAAAAGAAAATTGTCATTGTGTATCCCTTGCTTCAGTTAGATTTAGATTGATCCTGGTTGCTTTACAGTGTACCTTTATTGTAATCGTCTTGGTCTATGGGATCTTACTTTGACATTGGTAATGTAGAACTTTTCTATGGCCAAAAATAAAGTGTGCTACACTACAGGCAAGAATTCCATTCTTACTTTCTTTGTAAATTTCCATATGAAATTCTCACTACCTCTATTGAGCATGTCAAAAGACAGCCTCATGTTCAACAGATTGCAAGAAACATATTTCACATTAATAACATAGTACTAGTAGTGTCTAGTGGCTCATAAAATGATTTTGCATTTCATAGATATGTCTAAAATTTAAGTATTACAATTTTATACCTGAGACTGTACTAAATTGCATCAACGGTTAAAAAAACTACTGTAAGTAGTAAATTCCAACTAAACAATAGATAGAAATGTAAATTCAGAATTATAATTAATTAAATTGTTCATATTTACTTGTATAAGTGTTATCATCTGTTGGGTTATTTATATTTCTGTGTCTTTCTGCTAGTTAGCTATCAATTTTAATTCGTTAAGACAATGTAATTTTAGGAATAAATGTGGTAACTGTTTAAATGAAGTTTTCTAGGTAATTATTAGTCATTATTACATATGCTTTCATAGACAATGAACTTGGATTTTCATAAATAAGGTAAATTGCCAATGATGCATTTGTTTTTTGTAGTAGCCTTACTTTACACAGTATCTAATTTGCATTCAAGAAAATGGGATCTGTGTATGTTTACAACAAAAACAAAACAAAAATCCTAAAGTATAGACTGACGTAAAGATCGTTAATGCAATTAGTATGTTAATAGTTATTCCACTCACAGTTACAAGCCTGATATAGCTGATAAATACGTGGATATATGCGGGCACACAGATGTATAGAAACGTCAGAAAGGAGAGAGCAGAGAGTGTCATCCCGTATGTCTCCTTATATCTGGAATGTCAGATTAGGGATTCCTAAGAGGTTTATGTGGTGGGTAGAGAGGAAAATTTAAAACAAAAGGCAGTTGCATGTATTGCTTAAAATGAGGTATCTTTGTTATCGTGAAGGACAACATTTATTCAGATTATGATATAATTAAATTTTTAAAAATTATTTTCTGACCTGAAGATAATGATAAGAATTTCCTTCCCTGGAGTCATATCCTAGGAAAGTTTTTAAATATTCTCTAGGGAATAGACTAAGGAAATTTTCAATTTGCTGGTTTAACGCTATGCACGCTCTTGAGGTGAAGGGGGCGGGACTGTTCCCATTGGAGTCCTGGGGAGTGAGAAAGGTACAACCACTCTGCTAAAAACCAGGCTGAAGTTTCCATCTACAGAAGAACTGGGAAAAAAAAGTATTAAGTCCAATTCTGTAAAACATGTGCATATTTTGAATGCATATTTTTTGTATTTGAGAAAATGAACAAAAACTTAAGAGTAATTACCTCGGGGATGTGATCATTTTGTTTTACTATAAGTGCATTTCTCGTATTTTAAAAATTATCTTCCATGAACATGTGTTATCTCTATACCTTGAAGGAGAAGTTGTTAAAAGAAGAAGTTAAAAAGGTATAGCAACTCAGAATAATTATTTACCAGAAGTATTAATACTGCTCTTTAGTAACTAGTATTCAGTGAAATGTTACCTTTATTTTATAGTCATTGCATAAATATTTAACCGGTGACTATGTCCAATAACAATAAGTATTTCCTCAGACAATATTTTAAACCAGTTCTGAGATTGAGAGACATTTCCTATCCATTTCTAATCTCCTATTATAGGCTTTGCTTTCCACATTTTTGGACAACTAAATATAGTTAATATTCGGATACTTTACTTGTTAATTCAGTTGACTCATGTTTTCAGATAACATAATTATTTTATTTTAATTGTTTTGTCTCCTTTTTATTTTTTCCTATGAAATTCCTGAAATGCATATACTATATAAATTTCTTTTATATAGATTTCTTGTATAGTATAGTTTCCTGCTAGTATAATTTCTTGTTAGTATAAATTTCTTGTAGTTTCATGGAAATTTTATTTATTTTACAATATTAAGGTACAGTAGTCCTCTGGTTTTTGAATCATGTCTAGTTCCGTTTAATATACATCTTTTGATGAATGCCTCACGTATTTCTACTTCAGCTTTCAGAAACATGTAGATATATTGTGGATTGTTTTGCATATTACTACTCTTTTTATTGCATTCATTCCATACAATTTCTTTTTGGTCTTCTCATAGTTTTATAAAGTGGAGTACAATTACCTACAATAAAGTGCACAAATCTTAGTGTGCTATGAGTTTTATGAGTTTGGATAAACGTGCATATCTGTGTAGCCACTACCCCATCAAGGTATAGAACATTTGAGTCATCCAAGAAAGTTTCCATATTGTCCTCGAGTCAGTCTCCCGCTCCCACCAGAGGCAACAATTGTTCTGACTTCTATCAAAATAATTTCTTTTGCTTATTCTTTAAATCTATACCAGTGAAATGATGGAGACTTGTAGTTTTACATGTCTTTCTTCAACATGACTTTCTGAGACTCAACTGAGCTGTTGCAGGTACCAGCAATTTGTTCCTTTTTATTGCTGAGTAAGCATTGCATTGTATGAATAAACCACAACGTGTTTATCCAAAAGCATTCTTGTGTTGGTGAACATTTGACTTAGTCTGCTTTGGAAATGTTATGAAGGTTCCTCTATAACATTTTATTTTTGTTGTTCCTGACATATGTTTTTATTTCTCTTGGGTAAATACCTAGGAATGTGATATCTTAGTCGAAGGATACACGCATGTTTAACGTTACAAGTAACTACCAAAGAGTTGTCCAAAAGTGTGGTAGTATTTTCGACTCCCACAAGCTATGTATGAGAGTACTTGTTGCTCTGCATCTTTATCAACATTTCATCCTGTGTTTTTGCAGTTTAGCTACTGCAGGATCTGAAGTGAGAACTCAGGGTGGGTTTGCATTTCTGGGATGAGTGATGACACTGACCTGTTGTAGCAAGAAAGCAGTAATAGACAATATACAAACAAACAGGCGGGACTGGGTGAGCAGCCTCTGACGATCTCTAGGTTGGAAACATGTTAGGTGTCAGATATTAGGCTTTTTTAGATGTCTTCTTATTATTGCCACCTAATTTAATTCTGCTGTGGATTGTCAATTCTTAAATGTTTATTGAAACTTAGTCTATAGCTCAGAATAAAGTTTATATTATAAACATGCCAGGTACATTTAAAAACATACCCAGCTTTGGGTGTAGAAGCATGTAAAGGTCAATTGAGTCAGATTGATTGCTAGTATCGTTTAAATCTTGATTATTACTGATTATGGTTTTCGTGGATTTATTCAATCTGAGTGATATAAATTCCCAAAGATATGTGTAGATTTGCTTATTTCTCACTTAGTTCTAACAACTTTTGCTTTATGCATTTTAAATCTCTAATAGGTTCATGTATATTTAGTATTGTTATATCTGTTTGATTAATTGACCCTTTCATCATTATAAAATATCCTGCTCTAAATTTGGTAACATTCTTTGTTTGAAAATCTATTTTTTCTGATATTAGTGGTCACTTTGTATTTATTTAAGCCTGGACTTTTCTACTTTCAGCATTTTAACACTGATATTCTGGTGTCCCTGGCTTCTCTTGTTTTTGAGGAAAAGTGAGCCTTTATTCTAATCCATTTTCCCTCAACATGTAATCTAGCTGCTTTTAATATATTCTCTTTATTTCTGGTTGTCAACAGTTAGAGTAGAGCTACTCAGGTGTGTTTTTATTTGTGTTTATCCTGTTAGTATTCTCTGAGCTTCTTGGAAATAGAGATTTCTATTATCAAATTTGAAAAAATGTTGTCCAATATTCCTCCCTATTTCCTCTTTCCTTTCCTTCTGGAACTCCAATTATGCCAGCACACTCGTTGTTGTCCTAGAGGTCATTCAGATTCTGCTGAGTATGTTCAATCTTTTTTTTTTTTTTTCCCTAAAGATTGACACCTGGGCTAACAACTGCTGCCAATCTTTTTTTTTTTTTTTTTCCTGCTTTATTTCCCCAAACGCCCCCTGTACACAGTTGTATATCTTAGTTGCAGGTCCTTCTAGTTGTGGGATGTGGGACACTGCCTGAACGTGGCCTGACGAGCGGTGCCATGTCCACGCCCGGGATCCGAACCCTGGGCTGCCGCAGCGGAGCGCGTGAACTTAACCACTCGGCCGCGGAGCCGGCCCCATCAATCTTTGCTCTATGTGCTTCATATTATAGGATTTACATGGACCTGTTTCCGAGTTCACTGAGTCTTTCCTCTGAAGTTTAAAAATTTCCATTAAGCCCATCAAATAAATTTTTTACTTTAGATATTTTATTTTTTTGTTCTAGAATATCCATTTGATTCTTTTTAGAGCTCTCATATCTTCCCTCAAATGTCTTATCTTCTCAACCATTATATACATTTTTATCTGCAAATTTTTAACATATTTGCAATACTTATTTTAAAATCTTTGTTTGTAAATTTTAATATCTGGTCTTCTGGGGGTTTGCTTCTATTAAACGTTTTTATTATTTCTTGAATAATCTTGGTTAATCATTCTTGAATAATCTTGAATACGTGGGTCACGTTTTGCTGGTCATTCTCATAACTAGCGATTTTTAATTATGTACCTTATATTATGGATGATGACACATTGTAGAGACTCGACATATATTTATTTGACAAAGGGCTTGTATCCATAGCATATAAAGAAATTCATAGTATATAAAGGAATAATAAAAAGACAAATAACCCAACTAAAAATGGGCAAAAGATTTGAATTTGCATTTTTCAACAGAAGGTATACAAATGACCAATAAACACATGAAAAGATACTTAATATCACTAGCTATCAGGAAAGCCAAATCAAAACCACAATGAGGTACCACTTCACACACATTAAGACAGGTAAAGAAGACAGTTGGTAAGTGTTGACAAGGTTGTGGAGAGATAAGAACCCTCATACATTTTGGTAGGAAAATAAAATGGTGCTACTGCTTTGGAAAACAATTTGGCAGTCCTTCAAATGTTAAATATAGAGTTACCATATAGAAAGCAATTCCATGCCTGGGTATATACCCAAAAGAAGGGAACACATATGTCTATGCAAAAAGTTGTACATGAATATTCATGACGACATTATTTATAATAGCTAAAAAGTGGCAATAACTCACATATCCTTCAACTGGGAATGGATAAACAATATGTGATATATTGATAAAATGGAATATTATTCAGTAGTAAAAAGAATGACATGCTGGTACATGCTACAGCATAGATGAACCTTGAAGGCACTCTGCTAAGTGACAGAAGACAGTCACCAAAAACATATATTGCACAATTCCATTTATGTGAACATTCAAAATAGAAAAATACATAGAAATAGAAAGTAGATTAGTGGTTGTTATGGCTTGGGTGGCAGGGTAGTGGGGGCTGGGATGTAGGAAAAAGTGAGAAAGGAGAATGACTGCTAGTGTGTATGGACTTTCTTTTGGGGTAATGAATATCTTCTAAAATTAGATTGCGGTGAGGGTTGCCCAACTCTGTGAATATGCTAAAAGCCACTGAACTGTACGCTTAAAATGGGTACATTTTATGGTATGTGAAATGCAGCTCAATAAAGTTGTAAAGAAAAATTTATAAGACAAGCCATACCAATTGTTCTTTAGACTTTAATATATGTGACAGTAATAAAGCTCAAGTATTTTGTTTGTTTTATTGTTGGCATGATGTGTTATCACCTAAAAATCATTTCTAATCCAAATGAAGCACAAACTTTACCTAAGTCCCTACCAAACTTGCATCTATTTTTATGTTTTATATCCTTCCTGTTCTTGTGCACAAAGTTTAATTTAATTGTAACTGGATTAGAACATCTCTTGCAGTTTGCCTTCATGATTTTTTAAAGGATGATGACATTTGGGCTTTGTGACTAATTCAAAGTATTTTTCAAGTGCAAATCATTAGTACTACTTGTGTATGAGTAAGTACAACAAAGATTCCTCTCAAATAAAATTTGTGTCATAAGTAGTTGGACAAAACTATGTAGTATAGAATCCTGAAATGATTTAAAAACTAAAACAAGAAGTGAAAACCACCGTCTGAAAAGATGAGCATGACAGAGGGTGATTCATGACCAGAAAGAAAGATAAAAGAACCGTTTCTATCTCCTCTTGTCTGCCTTTCTTTCGGCGGAGATGAGCCAAGACAGACTGGGCTCAGAGGCCATATCATGTTCTTCCTACACCTGAAATCACAGAACTTTCACAGAGTGCAAGACTGCTTCACTCTGAGAATGTTTCAGCCCTAGTATATTTCACTATATTTTGAAGTATTAAATCATAACCATAAATGAGTTTTGAATGTAAAGGAAACGACATACTCACAGATGCCGTTAACATAGTTTCTTCTTTCAAATTGAGTCACAAAACTCTCTAAAAAATTTCATTAGATGAAAATAATTTTTTAAAGAATTGTGTAAAATTTCCAAGTAGTAATACTTTTCCTACATACCTTTGATATTATAGGACTAAATAACTGCAAATCAAATGAATTTATCTAACTCAGATTACAAAAAAAATGTTTAAAATGAAGAATTAAAGGGTTTTGTACGGATGAAGAATTTAACTATGAAAGTAAATTCTAAAATATAAAATTGCTGGCTATAGATAAAAGGTCATATTTAATCCCTATAATATAAAAATTAACAATAAATTTAAAACACTTTTTATTTGGAAATGAGATTTGTAGTTATAGATTACTGAATTTAAGGCATATTTTCTAAAGCAGATATGAACAATGCAACTCTATCTGAGATCACCAGACAAGCTTCTTCTACTACACATAGCATAATATGTGCAATACACTCTAAACATTCATTGACCATCCTTGTGCTTTTGGTATTTCAGTTTAGGACAGAAATTGGCTATTTGTGAATAGTGAACATTCATTCATGAATTCCTGAGAAATCTTCCTAAATCCAAGTACAAAGTTTGTAAGAGCCAAACTGCTAGAAAAACCCATAAAGAATTACTTTATATCCAACATCTCAAATTATTAAAATGCTACCAAAGCCTCATATAGTGTACATTGATGATTACCTTTCCTCGGCATACATAGCCCTGGAAATAATAGAGTTTACCTCTCTATCTAAGCATACTTCTTCATAAAAGAGCTTGATGGTGATTTGAAGTTTTAGAGTTAGACACTACATTTTTATAATCCAAATTTATATTTTTTCTTCAACATCGTACAGTCATGCATCACTTAACGAAGGGGATAACTTCTGAGAAATGTGTCGTTTGGCAATTTTGTAGTTGTGCAAACATGATAGCGTGGGCTTATGGAAACCTAGATGGTACAGCCTACTGCACATCTAGGCTCTACGGTACTAATCTTATGGGACTACCGTTGCATATGCTGTCTGTCATTGACTGAAATGTCGTTATACAGTGCGTGACAGTATATTTTCTCATTGTCAATATTTTGTCATTTTGATTGTTCACACATTATCACATTTATTGTTTAATGTGGAAATCATATTATTCTTCTAATTGCTTTAATTTTTTCATGTAAAGTCCAAGTCCCTGCAGACAATTTTATAAACCATTCTGGAACTCTTGGGCTTCCTCGATCCTCACTTTGGGTAACGTTGATGGGAGGAATGGCTGGTGAATTTATCATATTATAAAGAACCTTGCCTTACTTCCCTGAGAGCAACAGTGACATACTGTGTAGAATTTCGTAATACTGATAGTCAGTTCTACTGTTTTACACTTACTTTTCCCAAGTATAATAATATGGGGTATATGGTCAAACATAGCAAGGATCAATAAAGTTTAGTGATCCACTTACACAGTTAGCCAATTCTCATCCGGGATCTGATCTCCCACACTGTAGCTCCCAAGAACCACTTCTAGGCAAATTCTCCCATTGATTTATGGTTTGTGTCCTTGTAGTAGATAGAGAATGTGAGACATACACCATTTGATACAGGCATAGACCCATGGTTTAGCTGCTCTCTACCACCAAATAGAATTTTGTCAGTGCTTTTGTCATTTCACAGGGATTTCTGGGGAACAGGCCTGTGGGATCAATTCTAATCTGAAATCCAGGTGGATGTGTTCTGGTTTCTTCTGAAAACTGTATGTTTAGCCTCATAAATTTATAACTGAAACTCAGAAAAGACATAGTGTAAGGATTTCCTTTTCTTTCCCATCTCTCAACCCTCATCATTTCCTCCAATATAGCTTCATTACCTATTATATTCCACCCAGGCCGTGATGCAATGTGAGCTGACTCCTAAAAGTACTTGAAGATGCCCCGCTGCTCCCAGTATCTACCTTTTCATGTCTTTGAAATAAGTTTTCTTGGAAGACAGCATACAGGCCGCCAAGACAAATGCATAAATCTCTCATATAATAATTTAATTTTTTTCTCATTGTCTTTATAGATCAATTCATTTTTCTCCAACTAAAAGTCATCTTCGCCTATCTATACCCTGTACTTGGTTTCTAGAGGTTTGTTCAGCCCTTTCAAGAGACCACTGTAAAAATGGAAAACACATATCAAAAACCCGTTATAAATACTTTAAAAATACTTTAAGCCAGTATTTTTAATATTTCAAGAATCCTTTAAAGCTAGGCTTGAAAGTGATTTTTATCAAAATTAAAAATATTTTAGGGGCCGGCCCCATGGCTGAGTGGTTAAGTTCTCGCGCTCTGCTTCAGTGGCCCGGGGTTTCGCCAGTTCAATCCTGGATGCGGATATGGCACCGCTCATCAGGCCATGCTGAGGCGGCATCCCACATGCCACAACTGGAAGGATCCACAACTGAAAATACACAACCATGTACTCGGGGCTTTGGGAGAAAGAGGAAAAATAAAATCTTTAAAAAAAAGATATTTTAAAATAAGGAAAAGCAAATCCTTCCATTTTAAACTACAAAGCTACAACAATGGATACAAGCATCACTTCTGAAATTTAGATGGCACTTTGCAAATTCTAAACAACAGGAAAAGAGCACAAGCCAGTTGTGTACACAACAACTCTAAAATATAAACTTAGAATATCTTACCTAGAATTTTCCAGTGAGAAACACGAAAAGTTCTTTTTAGAATTTCAACATAAATGTATTAGATTTCATATGATGTTGGCATTAAGTTAGACTTTACGTATAAGGTGGTGTATATGTGGTTGGAGCCTCAAAATGTCTTACTGTAGAGCTAGAAGACACGAAGGGGAGCTGGTGGTAAATGAACGTCCTTTCATATCCATTTAAGCAGTATTCACCGAGAACCTGCTAAATGCAAAGTACTGGCGACACGGCAATGAACGAAGCAGCTATCTCTCATGGGACTCACCTCCTGCAAACGCTGAAAAAGATTTAAGAACCTGGAAATGCTGTCATTCTTATTGTCTTTCCTTACCTGTGTCCAGCTCCAATGAATCTGAGATTTCCTGAACACATACGTTGCTGTGAGGGAGTTAAGAGTGGATCTGCATGGATGGCTGGGCAAAATTTCAGCAGTGCCATTCATCATTCCTCGAAGCATGCTTAACTCAGTTTATTCCCGACCAAGTGTTGTTGTAAGCTATGGACTCAAAACCCAACCCCTAACCATATAGTTTCAATAATCATTCTCTCTCCCACTCGCTGTGAGATGTTCTTTCAAGCTTCTCTATCACTATATGTTCTTGCTTGAATAAGAGCATTTTAAAAAGGAAAATTTTTAAAGATTTTATCCTCAAATTAAATGTTTAGTCTTTAACCATGAATATGACAAATAACTTTAGAATCATTAGCTAAAACGATACTAATGAATATATGAATTGCTTGTATTGTTTAAAGAGTAAATACTAGAATCAATGGTAGATTTCACCTAATAATCAATATAATTTTAAAATATATTATTTAAGCCAATGAAATATAAGAAAGTTTCAACTAAATTTTCTATAATGAGACAAAAAATTCAGAAACTATTTAAAGAAATCAATACTTACAAAATATTCCTTAAAGTTACTTACAAGAAATGATTATCCGATTTATTTTGTTCTATTCTCCTGTAATTGGACCTTATGAAAGTTATATAAAAACCTCTTATTTCTTTTTATTTTAGAACGTTTATTCTAAAAGCAGTAGAAGATATATGCTCAAAGAATTCTTTGATGATGCCTGAAGTGATACCAGAAGAAGGATATATATAAATGTGGATCTATTGTTATGAAAAAGAAATACTCTCATATGGCATATTTATGCTACAATTGAATGCTGAAAATAGCAACTGTGGAGAATAGAGAAAAATGAAATCAAATTCAGATCCAAATAATAAATCCACAGCACAGTCTTTTCTAGAAATTGCGAGGGGTTAAATGCTGTGGACTTTTCCTTGAAAATGCATAATCCAGCAGAATTACAGGATAAATATAATTAGTGTCTATATTAATGAAACCGGTTGATACATAGGTAATGTTATATAATTTCAGATGCCATAACATTACAAAAACAAAAATAGAAACTTAAAAATATAATTTAAAAGACAAATCAACTGTCATTTTATACCATAAGTCCTGAATACTTAAAGGCAAAAAAGAGATTAAGAAAAAAGGGTGAAATGGTGTCCTAAAGCAAAATCTAGGTAATGTACTATCATGTCTTCAAATGGGAACTCAGCGTCTGGCACAGAGTAAGTACACAGTAAGTCCAGGTATAAAGAAATGATCCAATAAACAGACAATTGAATGAAGCAGATGGATGCTCAGGCAGTTAAGAGTTTGATTTTCAGAAGAACTGAATTTATCCCTTAAGGTCCACTTATCTCTGAAAAGCGTTACAATATGGGTAAAAAGAAGTGGAAGTATTTCAGAAAAGGAATTTTTTTACTTAAGAGAAACAGAATTTTGAGCTGAAAACCCTAATTTCATTTCAGGATGGACTGCATGAGAGTAATGATGCTTAACAAACAAGGGGACTTTCTTTACCCGATGGACAGTTTCCAATAAGCATAACAGAAAACAAAAATAGACATATTAAAACACACGCACACATACGCACACGCACAGCCACGTACACATAGAGAGGGGCAATTTTCCAAGAACACATTTCATGGTTACAGGAAAAAATCTTTAGTAAAAACTCACCATCAGGAGTTTCACTAACAATTGCAGCTTTCTCTCTGAGCACACTATGGCCAAAAGATGTTTGATCGAATAGCGAAGTAAGTAGCCTACATCATTTCTTTATCCAGTCCATATTGAAGACGAAAAAGAAGAAAGAGGACCAGGGAGCAAGATGCTATAATATTTGGCAGCAAATGGAGTAAGAGGCTAGAACAGAGACGAACTATGCAAAAAAAGGTTTGGAGAAGAATTACTGGGAAAGTGTACAAAACTGGATAATGTGACCTGAGGAAACAAATTTGGCAAAGTTGATTTTAATTTCAGAAGGCTGTGGGATTAAGAGAGTAACAGTTCTACTGCTAAATAATATTTTAATAACCTGGGCACTTTAGTCTCATTTTAGGATACCAAATTTAAGCAAAATATTTTCCGATGGGTCTATTCGAAAGCTGTAGAATGATTCCAAAAATTACTGTGTGGCTTCAGCGCTTACTGGTATCGAAATATTCCTAGCGAAATAATTGACTTTTTATTAAGAAAATGCCTTCCAAGTTTTCCCTGGTCTGTTTTACTGTTTCAAGGAGGGACAACAGTCTTGGCCCTACCAAGATCCAAAGCTAGAAACATCTGAGTCATCTTCGGCTTCTACGTCCATTCTCAATATCTGATTAGTCACCATGTCCTGTAAATTGTCCTTCCGAAACATCTTTTTCATCTGAAAGTCCTTGCTGTTTCTACTGCTCCCTCAGTTTTAGCCCTCATCATTTTTTCATCTGCGTTGACTCTACAGTTCCATCAGAAATTTCCATCTCCAAAATACAGCTTAAATCTGACTACTGTACATCTCTGTTAACACCAACCTGGTCTGGGAACTATTGTCTCTATCCTAAAAGACAGTAATAATTTCCCGAATCATCCTCCTGCTTCCCAGAGCCTCCTTTTTAAGTAACACTCTGGTTTATCCCCTGCATGCCCCCAGCTGAAAATCCTTTGATGGCTTCCTCTTGATTTTCAGATGAAATCCTTGGTATAAGCAACAATGCCCTAAATTCTTTTGCCCCCGGCTACATTTATAAACTCATTTGGAACTGCTATCCCCTCGCCCTCACTAAGCCTCAGGGCCTCAGGGCACTTGGGCATTCTATTCTCCACCTACAACTCAATCTCTTTCTGGTTACAGGGTCTCTGCATTTGCTGGTACCACTGACTTTTAGACCTTTCTTTTTGACTTTTGACAGAGCTGACTGCTTCATCCTTCATGTCTCAGTTCAAACGCAGCTTCCCCCAGAGAAGGCTCTGCTGACCCGTGATCCAAGGTGGTAAACATTTCCCCCACCCAGCAAGACAGACTTATCACATCTCCCTGTTTATTATATTGTAATTCATACACAAGATTTTCAAAACATTCTTTGGACGAGGTCATTGAGAGAACATGACCATGGTTGATCTGTGAGCTAGGCTTGGGCAATCGGAGGTCCCTCCCTACCTCCCCTGTCCTTAAATGTATGTTCCACCCACCGTTCCCCCACTAGGAGCAGTTTCAAGAACAGCCTTGAGAGAGCAATGTGTTATTGAGAGCTTCTGCACTGAACATGTGATGGAACCCAGTTACAGTCTCTACATAAACTTTTAAGATTCCGGTGGGTGGGTGTCAAGATTACTCATCTTGCAGCCACTCAAGACAAGCCTCCTCTGCTTTTTAAAACTACCACTCACCATTCTGGAGTGGTCGACCTCTTTCTTCTGTCTCTCCTTGCCCTCCATGTATGGGTGCCAGTTTCAAATTTTACCCAAAGAACTCCTAAAATTGCAAACCAGCAACATTTTCCTGTTGTTATTTTCAAAGTAGTAAGGGCACACCATTTTAAATTTCAAATGACTTATGGTGAAAAGTAGTAATCACCTGTTCCACCTGCATTCTCCAGCATCAACCACTTTCAACTCTTATTTGTTTTTTTGGGGGTGTTTAGCTTTGTGTTTCTAAATAGTCAGCTAATTCTATTACTTCTTGAAATTTTTGACTTTAGAGTTCTCATTGACTTTTAAAATTGAAAATAAAAAGCTAGCTCCCTTATACTTAGTAAATCCTTCTAACTCGTATCCTCACCGTTTGGGCTTAAATCAATCACCATGTTTATACTATTATTATTATCTATATAGTGTGCACAGTCGAGTCATGTAGTGTACAATGATTGTATTTAATTTTCATATTACTTTTTGTTTACACTAGAGTTGATAGCTCTACCTTTTCATTTGCTTAATTTTCTAAAAGTCTGTGACCAATTTACCCACAGACTTCATCAAAAGTGTACATTTCTTCTTGATGTGTGCAGATGGGTTTATAG